>NC_053028.1:427098050-427112934 GCF_003073215.2 Triticum urartu | reverse complement strand
ACTGAAGCAAGCTTTGGAACGGCAAAAGTTCATTGCCGAGGAGATCAAGAAACTTGACGCAGCTGGTCTGGTCAGAGGAGTACTACATCCAACGTGGTTAGCAAATCCTATGGTGGTGTGCAAGGCTAATGGGAAATGGAGGCTTTTCATAGGTTTTACGGATCTGAACAAGCCATGCCCGAAGGACCCATTTCCCTTGCCGCGCGTCGACCAGATTGTGGATTCAACCTCCGGGTGTGACCTGCTTTCTTTTCTGGATGCATACTCTGGATACCACCAGATTTTCATGTCCAAGGAAGATGAAGAGAAGACAACGTTCATAACCCCATGTGGCACGTACTGCTTTGTACGAATGCCCTTTTGAAGAGCGTCGGATCCACCTTTGTAAGGGCAGTTTAGATTGGCTTTGACTCTCACCTTCACAGAAACATCAAAGCTTACATGGATGATATTGTGGTCAAGACCAGGGACAAATCAACCCTCATTCAGGATTTAGAAGAGACGTTTTCTAATCTGCGCAAGATCAACTTGAATTTGAACCCGAAGAAGTTTGTGTTTGGCATTCCTTCCGGCAAGTTACTTGGCTTCTTTGTGTCCCATCGGGGGATAGAGGCCAACCCGACAAGATCAAGGCTATCGAGCAGATTCAAGCACCAAAGAGAGTTAAGGACGTGAGGCGTTTGACTGGATGTGTTGTCGCGCTTAGCAGATTCACTTCCAAGTCTGCCGAGCGTGCCTTGCCATTTTTCAAAATCTTGAAGAAGGCAGGACCCATGGAGTGGACCCTAGAGGCAGACGCTGCACTTCAAGATTTGAAGGCCTACCTTTCCTCCGTGCCCACTTTGGTCGATCCCAAACCACAAGAGCCGTTGCTGCTATACTTAGCGGCAACTAATCAAGTGGTTAGTGCAGCACTCGTGGCGCAGCGGGAAGTGGATGAAGCGGCAGCCATAGCCAGTGTCCCCTCTGGAGAGGAAAGTGAGCACATCCCGGAAAGGTCAGATGTAGTTCAAGACAAAGGAGAGCAAGGCGGCAGAGTCAGTCCCAAGGTTGCGGCAAGGAAGAAGGTGGTGCAGTTCCCAGTGTACTTCATCAGCTCCCTATTGCAGGGGGCTAGATCAAGGTAGTCTGGCGTGCAAAAGTTGATCTTTGGCCTTGTCATAGCCTCAAGGAAACTGCGTGAAAAAGTGCAACTATCCCTAGGTGGTTTTGGTAATTCATAACAACATATAGCTCATTGAGCTAATGCTATTCCAAGATGACTATTTCAGGAAAGCTCAATGATTGGCATGGCATGGATGTGAAAGTGGAACCCTCAAAATGCTAAGGACAAAGGATTGGCTCAAGCTCAAAAGCTCAAGACTCTTCATTTTATATTTTAGTGATCCAAGATCACATTGAGTCTTTAGGAAAAGCCAATACTATCAAGGAGGGATGAGGTGTTGCTTAATGAGCCTCTTGCTTCATGTGCTTAGTGATATGCTCCAAAACCCTTCAACTACTTTCCCATATCCACATATGACCTAAACCCTAAGCCAAACTCGGTCCTACCGATTCTTTCTATCCGGCGCCACCGAGTTTCACTTGTCATAAGCCACTGCCAAACCCTAGCAATTCGGTTCTACCGATAGGGATCTCGGTCTCACCGAGATGGGATTGCAAACTCTCTGTTTCCCTTTCGTAACTTTTCGGTCTCACCGAAAGAGCGAATCGGTCCCACGAGATTGCAATGTAAATTCAGCGTTTCCTTTTTGTAACTTTTCGGTCTCACCGAAAGAGCAAATCGGTCCCACCGAGTTTGCCTGACCAACTCTCTGGTTAGCTAATTACCAAAATCGGTCTCACCGAGTTTGTGTAATCGGTCTCACCGAGATTACGTTATGCCCAAACCCTAACCATATCGGTCCTACCGAGTTGCATGTCAGTCCCACCGAAAATCTCTAACGGTCACTAGGTTTACCTTTTCGGTCCGACCGAGTTTGTTGATTCGGTCCCACCGAGATTGGAAAACTGTGTGTAACGGTTGGATTTTGTGTGGAGGCTATATATACCCCTCCACCTCCTCTTCATTCGTGGAGAGAGCCATCAGAACACATACACAATTCCAACTCATATGTTCTGAGAGAGAACCACCTACTCATGTGTTGAGACCAAGATATTCCATTCCTACCATATGAATCTTGATCTCTAGCCTTCCCCAAGTTGCTTTCCACTCAAATCTTCTTTCCACAAAATCCAAATCCTATGAGAGAGAGTTGAGTGTTGGGGAGACTATCATTTGAAGCACAAGAGCAAGGAGTTCATTACCTACACACCATTTGTTACTTCTTGGAGAGTGGTGTCTCCTAGATTGGCTAGGTGTTACTTGGGAGCCTCCGACAAGATTGTGGATTTGAACCAAGGAGTTTGTAAGGGCAAGGAGATCGCCTACTTCGTGAAGATCTACCGCTAATGAGGCAAGTCCTTCGTGGGCGATGGCCATGGTGGGATAGACAAGGTTGCTTCTTCGTGGACCCTTTGTGGGAGGTTGCTTCTTCGTGGACCCTTTGTGGGTGGAGCCCTCCGTGGACTCGCGCAACTATTACCCTTCGTGGGTGGAGCCCTCCGTGGACTCGCGCAACCGTTACCCTTCGTGGCTTGAAGTCTCCATCAACGTGGATGTAGGATAGCACCACCTATCCGAACCACAGGAAAAACATCCGTGTCTCCAATTGCGTTTGAACTCTCCAAACCCTTCCCTTTACATTCTTGCAAGTTGCATGCTTTACTTTCCGCTGCCAATATACTCTTTGCATGCTTGCTTGAATTGTGTGATGATTGCTTGACTTGTCCTACAATATCTAAAATCTGCCAAGAACTAAAATTGGGAAAAGGTTACGTTTTTATTTGGTCAAGTAGTCTAATCACCCCCCCTCTAGACATACTTTCGATCCTACAAGTGGTATCAGAGCTTTGGTCTCCATTTGCTTTGATCTCCATAGCTTTTGGTGGTCATAGCCTTGGTTTCACAACCTAGGAGAGTATGGCGTCTAGCGAGGGAAATTATCACCGTAGAGGTCCTTACTTTGATGGTACTAATTTTGCTAGTTGGAAGCATAAAATGAAAATGCATATTCTTGGACATAACCCCGCCGTTTGGGCTATTGTGTGTGTTGGTTTGCAAGGTGACTTCTTTGATGGGAAAGAACCAAACCGTGAAGCTACCGCAGATGAGTTGAAGATGTTGCAATACAATGCTCAAGCTTGTGATATTCTCTTCAACGGATTGTGCCCCGAAGAATTCAACAAAATCAGCCGTCTTGAGAATGCAAAGGAAATTTGGGACACTTTGATTGATATGCACGAAGGTACCGACTCCGTCAAGGAATCCAAGTTGGATGTGCTTCAAAGTCAACTTGACAAGTTCAAAATGAAGGATGGTGAAGGTGTCGCTGAAATGTACTCTAGGCTTGCTCTCATCACAAATGAGATTGCCGGCTTAGGAAGTGAAGAGATGACCGATAGATTCATCATCAAGAAGATTCTAAGAGCCTTGGATGGAAAATATGATACCGTGTGCACATTGATCCAAATGATGCCCAATTACAAAGATCTCAAGCCAACGGAGGTGATTGGAAGAATTGTTGCTCATGAGATGTCACTTAAGGATAAAGAGGAACTTCACAACAAATCAAGTGGTGCCTACAAAGCCTCATGTGAAGCCCCTACATCATCAAGTGAGAAACAAAACTTCAATGAAGAATTGAGCTTAATGGTGAAGAACTTCAACAAGTTCTACAAGAGTAGAAGCAAAGATAGAAGCTTCAAGTCAAGGTCCTACAATGACAAAAGATCTTCTAGTCGAGAGCGAAACTGCTACAGTTGTGGAAGACCCGGACACTATTCCAATGAGTGTACGGCTCCCTACAAGAGAAGAGAAGATTCTCCAAAAAGAAGAAGCAAAGAATCACCACCAAGAGAGAGAAGGAGTAGAGATGATCGTTATGAACGAAGATACTCACGGAGAAGCAAGGATTCAGGAAAGGAAGGAAAAATCATCAAGGAGCTACACAAAACGAAGACATCAAGCTCATGTTGGTGAATGGGTATCCGGCTCCGACTCCGACAGCCACTCCGAGAGAAGTTATCACTCCGACTCCGAAGATACTCAAGATGAAGGTGTTGCCGGTCTAGCACTTGTGTCAACCAACTCCTACGACATATTTGACTCACCAAATGAAGGAATTGGAAGATGCTTCATGGCCAAAGGTCCTAAGGTAACACAACCCCGAGTATGTTGATTTCAATAGTGATGAAGATGACTTGTTAGGTAATGATTTGCTTGTTGACAACTCTAGTGATGAATACTATGATGAAACGTCAATTAATCATGCTAATCAAGATAAAACGAATGACAATGATAAGGAGAAGATTGAGGCTCTAACTAAAGAACTAAACACTCTTAAGTTAGCTCATGAAACTATCTTCAAAGATCATCGAGAACTTTTAAGAGCTCATGAGAAATTACGCTTTGAAAAGCTCAATCTTGAGCAAGAGCATGAGTTCTTAAAAGCAATCAATGATGATCTCCGCAAGAAAAGTTCTTCTTACATTGCCAAGCGTTTACTCTTATCCACTTACATGCCTCAAGTCAAGTCTAGTAACAAGAACAAGAAAGATTCTTCCTCTAGCAGTAACAATGATCATGCTAAATCCTATATTGTTGCTTCTAGTAGTTCTCTTGATTCCACTAATGATTCTCTTAGCCAAGTTACACTTGAGCAAGGAAATAGCTTATTGAAGGGAATCATAGAGAAAGGTGTTTACAAGAGCCTTGCCGGGAGTAAGCAATTCGAGGAAATTGTACGCAAGCAAGGAATGCACCGGAAGAATCAAGGTATTGGTTTTGAACGAAAGTTCAATGCCAATGGAGTTGAGTGGGAAGAAGATCAATACCCCAAGACAAAGTTTGTTCCTCAACAAGAGAAGTATGATACTTCTTTCAAGGGGACACAAGCTCAAGATGATCTTCCACCACAAGACTACAAGCAAAAAGGCAAGGACAAGCTTCAAGAGGAAATTGATGCATTTGAAGAAGCTCCTAAGACCTTAGTCAAGTGGATTCCCAAGACTACTTCAAGTTCCACTTCATCAAGTACGACTACAACTCCAAGGATTCCCATCAAGATGGTGTGGATCCAAAAGAAGAAGAACTAGAGAGTTCTTGAGGGTGACTCCGCCAACATACTTCACTCTTATCATTTTGGCAAGAACAAGTGCAATCAACTTCCACATCTTGCACTAGTTCAAGGAGTCACAAACCCTCTTGTTGGTAAGACAAGGGACAAGGTAACCTAAAAGTTTTCATGGACATCATCTTGTGTGTGCATCACTCTATGTCTATGGATATCCTTGTTTGTTCCTTGTGGGACTAACCCATGTAGGTATTGAAAGTGCAATTCACTCAAATGGATAGCTCCAAGTGATCTACATCAACATTGAGCATCCACATCTTCAACATCTACATGAAGTCATCATCGACAAAACCTGAGGTTAGTTCATCCCTCTAAGGGGGGATATCACATCTAGGGGGAGCTTTACTCTAAGACTTGAGCTAAAGCAACTCTAAAGATGTGAACACAACAATGCTTTATGTAAAAGTGGTAACCCCACTTGAGCTTAAACGATGAGTATGACCTATGATCAAGTGTTCTCACTTGACTCCTAAGTCAATATACTCACATATAGATGACCTTGTCATCGCAAATTGCTTGATAGATGCTAGAATTGGTTGTGCATGCCTTGTCACATATTTCATTTGCCATCTTATTGTGTGAGCATGCTGGTTGCATATTTTACTCATTCGAGGACATCCACTTGTTGTTTTGATTGTTTGGTTTTATTTCCTTTTGCCAAGTGGATGGACAAGAATGCCTAAGAACCTCCTCTAGCTATCTATGCTTTTCTCGTCTCAAACTCTATTCATGCTACATCACAAAATTTGATCAAGTCAGATTCGAACCACTCTGTGTGAGGAGCACTCGGAGTCCCCGATTCGTCATAGACTTAAACTTCCAAAACCTCTTTGTGATTCTCGGTCTGACCGATATCCTACTTTCGGTCCTACCGAGATCATTAAGTTGATCTGAATTTTCGATCTCGGTGCAACCGATTTGAACCATTCGGTCACACCGAGTTGCAATAACTGTATACAGTTTTGCATCTCGGTGCCACCGAGTTGTTCCACTCGGTCACACCGACAGGGTCGGGCTATATATAGTCACGGGCAAAAATTTGGAAATTTCTCCGAACCCCTTCGCCCGCGCGATAGCCTGCTCTGCCAACTTGGTCTCCGGATCGTCTCCTCGCCGCCAGCCGCCTCCAGTCGCTGGTCTCCGTCGCCGTCAACGGAAATTCAACCCCGCCGTTGCCGCCGTAGCGAGTCTCCGCCGAACTAGGGTATGGACTCGATCACAGTGCTATTCCCCGTCCGATTCCTAGCACATTGTGTTCTTAATGATTCTTGCCACGATTGAAACACTCCTATCCAGTCAATGCGTTCGTAGATTAGTTTTGATTCGAAAATTTTAGGGTTAGGTTTCCGCCGAAACCATCTCGGACCCACCGAGTTGAAAAACTCGGTCCCACCGATTTGGCTTATGCCATTGCACAAGTGAGACTCGGTCTGACCGAGAATTACTTATCGGTGTGACCGATTTTGGAACTTTGTGAAACCCTAGCAGTCTCGGTGCCACCGAACTGTGACTCGGTCTGACCGAGTTCACTAGTTTAGGTTCCAAAACTGCTTCGGTATCACCGAGTTTAAAAATCGGTAGATCCGAGATGATTTCAGTGGGAAACTAAAACTAAGTTTTTGGATCATTCTTTTGCAAAAATCTCTGCATTTTGTGATGCTCATCTATTCTACCTCATCTATAAACTATTCACAGGGTCAGCAGTCAGAGTTTGCATCATGTCAGACCAAAGTGATAGCCAGAACTTGTCAGAGCAGCAAGTGCAGATGAGTGAGGGCACTAGTCCCTCAAGTGATGAGGACATCAATACCATTGTTACACCCATAGCCCCTACTGTTACATATACTGGACCAATTACTAGAGCTCGCGCACGCCAATTAAATTACCAGGTACTTTCGTTTCTTGGTAATGATTCTAATGTTCATGAGATTATGATGCTGCCTAAATTGGATACATTTGTTTTGCTTACAAATGAAGGGCCTAGCTTGGAGAAGGATGAACATTGGAGCAAGAACACGCATGGAGTTGATGGCATGCGCAAGGGGATCAAGAACGGAGTTACAAGTGATGATTTCAGGACTTTGAAGCCGCCATAAGGAGTGCATGAAGCCTTGGACGAAATATACAAGATGCCACTTCATAATATTCGTCCATAGGCTATTCTAGGTGCTGCGTCACCTTATTAATGGGCCAGGCCCATGTAATTTCGAAATACTTAAGTATAGGCTATTTTTAGAGTCCGTATGTGTGGGGAAACAAGAGTTAGGGTTGGTTTCGGACCCCACCCTCAAGGGCCACGAAATTCCCCCCTCTTCCTCCATATATACAGCCCTTAGGGCATCGTTTAGACTTTGGGTTTTGTTTAGATTAAAAGTTCGCCATAGCTGCAACTTCGCGTACTTCGTTTGTGTCCAACGACCAGACCAAGACGTCACAGAACCCCACCTTGATCAATAAAGCTTTCATCTTATATTCGCAATATCCCGATTGCAATCTCAGTTTCTTGCTTGTTCTTCGTTTGCTCGCAGGAAACAGACCCTCGTGGTCAGGTTGATCGTGCTCCGGCGTGGTCAATAACCCTCGGAAGTTGGTTTAGCGATTGCTAAGGCGCGACGTCTCGCACGTTCGTAGTCGGATCGTCAAGGTCGACTCCCACAGAAAACGATAGCCACCATCTCATCGAAACATCGGGACACCTTAGCCTCTATCAAGTGGTATCAGATTTCCAGGTTGCTCGGTGAGATTTTACAGTTTTTCGTAGATTAGATCGAGTCTGTTCTTCATACCTACAGTCCACGAAAAAGCCAAAAAAAAAAATTAGGGTTAGTTCATCATATCCGAACCAATCTGAGCCTTTGCATAATCTTTTTAGGGTTTTTGCTTTGTTGAATTTGCGGTTGCATCGTCGTGTCAAGTTGCTGGTCTTAGGTCACACTCATAAATCGCACTCGCCTTTATCAGGTCATAAGTTGTCACGCCGCCGCCGCGCCATCATCATCGCCCATCTACCACTTTTGCTTATCCGCCACCGCTCTGAATCCATATCCATATACCACTACCAATCCGTATCCATATACCACCATCAATCTCTATCCATATACCACCACCGCTACCATATACCACCACCGCTGCCATATACCACAACCATATATCCACCACCAATCCGAGTTCTTCTCATATTAGGTTTGTTCTTGAGATCAATCTCAATTCCGATTCGTGTTTCCTTGCCTGCGTAGGTCTCGGAAAAAAAAGAGTCTGGAGACCCCCGGGCAGTTTTTAGGCCAAAATTTTCACGGGCAAAAATATTTTTTCCCTATCCTATTTTTAGGTTTTTCTGAGTCTTTTGAGCCACGTGCCATCATAGTGATTTTTTGTCGCACTTTTTCGTCGTCGCTGCCCTGATTTCCGAAAAAAAAAGTGAATTTTTTTTTTCGTGCCCATCCTATCAGTTTGACGAGGGAAGAGTTTTGAGACACTCGCCATTATAGTGATTTTTCGCAAAAAAAGGAGGAGCGTAAAAAAAGGAGCGCAAAAAAAGAGCAAAAAAAAGAGAGTTCCAGAGTGTGCTTTTCCCTTATTTACGTGCAGCGCCGTGATTTTGTTAGTGTTCTAGGCTCGCGTCTCTAGCACGGTCTAGCCTAGGACCAGCACAGTACCGTCGTTGAGCGTTTATTCAACTTTGCATCTCTGAATTGATTATTGCTGACCCTTTTTGCTACCATACTATAAGCCTTCCCAGCTCCACATACATCTACGTCGTGCGTTTGACTCTCCCTGGCAATCGCTCTATCCAAGCTTTTGAGAGTTTTTGACTACAACGGTTGCCGATCACCGCCTACTGCTGGGTAAGAACTGGTAAGAATTTGAGATTTGCTTGACGGATTTGTGACACCCGCCACCACCACCACTTGTTAGTAGTCTGTAGGATCATATTCTTGTGTGTTTCTATTGCTGCTAACCATGCCAGGATCACAAGCCGACGAGACTGACTGGGAGAACTTGACGAACAAGGAGCTTCATGATACGTTTCAGCAAATGATGAATGGACAGGTGCAAGATGTGATAAACAGATTTGAAGAGGCCATGGAGAAGATAGATGGCATGGAGAAGACGTTTGAAACAAAGCTCGATAACAAGTTTGCTGAATTGCTTCGCGTTTTCCACCACCACCACCGGCTGCTCCTGCCGCACCTCTGCAACAACAGCAACAACACCGACTACCTCCACGTCGGGAAACAGCCCTCCGCCGAGCGAGCCGTGTCCCTCTTCAGTCGGGCCAAACTGCTGGTGCTGCTGTTGATACTTCTGTGGCTCCTACTGCTGATGTGGAGGAGGATGCTTATGTGGGAGATTATGAGGATGAGGTTGATCAAAATCAGAACTACGTGCCACCAACAGCACAGCAACCACCAGGTCGTCCACATGCAAATAATGGCAATGGTAGGGCTCACCCTCAGGTACGAGATCATGACCATCTCCCTAAACTAAAATTGAATATTCCACCATTTGAGGGTAGATATGTTCCTGATATATATCTTACTTGGGAGTTAGAAACTGAACAACGATTTACATGTTTACAATATCCCGAGGAGAGACGTGTTCCTGCCACTGTCTGTGCTTTCACTAGTTTTGCATGTGTTGGTGGTCTGAGCATTGTAGATTATATCCTATTCCGCTACTTGGGCTGCTTTGAAAACTGCTATGCGTACTCGTTGGGTTCCACCATATTATCAACGTGAATTACTTCAAAAATTGCAGCGCTTAAGACAGGGAAAAAATTCTGTAGAAGAATATTATCAGGAATTACAAACTGGCATGATTAGATGTGGTATTGTTGAGGAGAATGAAGCTATGCTTGCACGTTTTATGGGTGGATTAAATAGAGAGATTCAAACGATTCTAGAGTATAAGGAGTATACTAATATCACTCGTTTATTCCATCTTGCTTGTAAAGCTGAACGTGAAGTGCAGGATCGACAGGCATTGGCGCGGACTAACTTTTCTGCAGGTCGACCTTCATCATGGACACCACGTGCATCATCTACTTCCACACGTTCTGCTACACCGGCGCCTCCGTCGGCTGCCACCTCCAACCGTGATACAATAAAGCAGGCACAATCACCACTATCTGCCAAGAGCACACCTTCTGGGCCTGCAAAGAGCTCTTCTTCATCCATGGCATCAACAGGGCAAACACATGATATTATTTGTCGACGTTGCAAGGGTGGAGGTCATTATGCGAGAGAATGCCCATCTAAGCGTGTGATGATTGTTACTGAGGATGGTGGGTATGAGTCCGCTAGTGACTATGATGAGGAGACTTTGGCTCTTATTACACGTGACGAACACGGTGGAGACGATTCTGATCATGAGACGCAATACATGGCTCCTGAAGATGCTGACAGGTATGAATGTTTAGTTGCTCAACGTGTTTTGAGTGTGCAGGTTACACAAGCTGAGCAAAATCAGAGGCATAATTTGTTCCATACAAAGGGAGTTGTGAAGGAACGTTCTGTTCGCGTGATCATAGATGGAGGGAGCTGCAATAACTTGGCTAGCATGGAGATGGTGGAGAAGCTATCTCTCACCACAAGACCACATCCACATCCTTACTACATCCAATGGTTCAACAACAGCGGCAAGGTTAAGGTAACACGTACTGTTCGTGTGCATTTTAGTATCTCTACATATGCTGATTATGTTGATTGTGATGTGGTACCTATGCAAGCATGTTCCTTATTACTTGGTAGACCATGGCAATTTGATAAAAATTCTGTACACCATGGTAGAAACAATCAGTATACTCTTGTTCATAACGATAAAAATATTACTTTGCTTCCTATGACTCCTGATTCCATTTTGAAAGATGATATTAATAGAGCTAATAAAGCAAAACAGGAGACAAATAAGAGTGAAAATCAGATTGTGGCAAAAGAATTTGAGCACCAAATGAAGCCTAATAATAAACCATCTACTGTTGTTTCTGAAATTAAATTGAAAAGTGCATGTTTACTTGCCACCAAATCTGATATTGATGAGCTAGATTTCAGCAAATCTGTTTGCTATGCTTTTGTGTGCAAAGAGGCATTATTTTCATTCGAGGACGTGCCTTCCTCTTTGCCCCCTGCTGTCACTAACATTTTGCAGGAGTTCGCTGACGTCTTTCCACAAGACGTGCCACCGGGATTACCACCTATTCGAGGGATTGAGCATCAAATTGACTTAATTCCCGGTGCATTATTACCCAACCGTGCACCATACCGTACCAATATATAGGAGACGAAGTAGATTATGCGTCAAGTACAAGAACTGCTTGACAAAGGTTATATACGCGAATCCCTTAGTCCTTGTGCTGTTCCTATCATTTTAGTACCGGAAAAGGATGGTATGTTGCGTATGTGCGTTGATTGAAGAGGCATTAATAATATTACTATTCGTTATCGTCATCCTATTCCTAGGCTAGATGATATGCTTGATGAATTGAGTGGCTCTACAATATTCTCCAAAGTTGATTTGCGTAGTGGATACCATCAAATACGTATGAAATTGGGAGATGAATGGAAAACAACATTTAAAACTAAGTTTGGATTATATGAGTTGTTAGTCATGCCTTTTGGGTTAACTAATGCACCTAGTACTTTCATGAGATTAATGAACGAAGTTTTACGTGCTTTCATTAGACGATTTGTGGTAGTTTACTTTGAGACATATTGATTTATAGCAAATCTTTGGAGGAACATTTGGAACATTTACGCTGTTTTTATTGCTCTACGTGATGCACGTTTGTTTGTTAACCTTGGAAAGTGCACCTTTTGCACCGACCGAGTATCTTTTCTTGGCTATGTTGTTACTCCTCAGGGAATTGAAGTTGATAAAGCCAAGATTGAAGCTATTGAGAGTTGGCCGCAGCCCAAAACGGTCACACAAGTGAGGAGTTTCCTTGGCCTCGCTGGTTTCTATAGGCGTTTTGTGAGAGATTTCAGCACCATTGCTGCACCTCTCAACGAGCTTACAAAGAAGGATGTGCCTTTTGTTTGGGGTACCGCACAGGAAGAAGCCTTCACGGTATTGAAAGATAAGTTGACACATGCTCCTTTACTCCAACTTCCTGATTTTAATAAGACTTTTGAGCTTGAATGTGATGCTAGTGGAATTGGATTAGGAGGTGTGTTATTACAAGATGGAAAACCTGTTGCATACTTTTCTGAAAAATTGAGTGGGCCTAGTCTGAACTATTCTACTTATGATAAAGAATTATATGCTCTTGTTCGGACCTTAGAAACATGGCAACATTATTTATGGCCCAAGGAATTTGTTATACATTCTGATCATGAATCTTTGAAACACATTAAAAGTCAAGCAAAACTGAACCGTAGACATGCTAAATGGGTTGAATTCATTGAGACTTTCCCTTATGTCATTAAACACAAGAAGGGTAAAGAAAATGTATTGCTGATGCCTGTCTCGTCGTTATACTATGCTTTCACAACTTGACTTTAAAATATTTGGTTTGGAGACCATCAAGGCAATATGTTCATGATGCTGAATTTAAAGATGTATTGCAGAATTGTAAGAGGGAGAACTTGGAACAAGTTCGTTCTTAACGATGGATTTGTGTTTCGTGCTAACAAGCTATGCATTCCAGCTAGCTCCGTTCGTCTTTTGTTGTTGCAAGGCGCATGGAGGAGGATTAATGGGACACTTTGGCGTCAAGAAGACGGAGGATATACTTGCTACACATTTCTTTTGGCCAAAGATGAGACGGGATGTTGAGCGTTTTGTTGCTCGCTGCACTACATGTCAAAGAGCTAAGTCACGACTCAATCCTCATGGTTTATATATGCCTTTGCCTGTACCTAGTGTTCCTTGGGAGGATATATCTATGGACTTTGTTTTAGGTTTACCTCGAACAAAGAAGGGGAGGGATATCATATTTGTTGTCGTGGATAGGTTCTCGAAAATGGCACACTTTATACCATGTCATAAAAAGCGATGATGCTGTTAATGTTGCTGATTTGTTCTTTCGTGAAATTATTCGCTTACATGGTGTGCCAAATACTATTGTTTCAGATCGTGATACTAAATTTCTTAGCCACTTTTGGAGATGTTTATGGGCTAAGTTGGGGACTAAGCTGCTTTTTAGTACTACTTGTCACCCCCAAACTGATGGACAAACTGAAGTAGTCAATAGAACATTGTCTACTATGCTTAGGGCTGTTTTGAAGAATAACAAGAAAATGTGGGAAGAATGCTTGCCTCATATTGAATTTGCTTATAATCGTTCATTGCATTCTACTACTAAGATGTGCCCTTTTGAAATTGTGTATGGTTTCCTACCTCGTGCACCTATTGATTTGTTGCCTCTTCCATCTTCGGAGAAGGTTAATTTTGATGCTAAAGAACGTTCTGAATTGATTTTAAAAATGCATGAGTTAACTAAGGAAAACATTGAGCGTATGAATGCTAAATATAAACTTGCTGGAGATAAGGGTAGAAAACATGTTGTGTTTGCACCTGGAGATCTTGTTTGGTTACATTTGCGTAAGATAGATTTCCTAATCTGCGCAAATCAAAGCTAATGCCACGTGCTGATGGTCCTTTTAAGGTTGTTAGAGAAAATAAATGATAATGCATATAAACTTGAGCTACCTGAGATTTTGGGGTTAGTCCCACTTTTAACATTGCAGATTTGAAGACTTATTTGGGTGAGGAAGATGAGCTTTCGTCGAGGACGACTTCATTTCAAGAAGGGGAGGATGATGAGGACATCAATACCATTGTTACACCCACAGCCCCTACTGTTACATATACTGGACCAATTACTAGAGCTCGCGCACGCCAATTAAATTACCAGGTACTTTCGTTTCTTGGTAATGATTCTAATGTTCATGAGAATATGATGCTGCCTAAATTGGATACATTTGTTTTGCTTACAAATGAAGGGCCTAGCTTGGACAAGAAAGATGAACCTTGGAGCAAGTTCAAGCATGGGGATGATGGCATGCGCAAGGGGATCAAGAACGGAGTTACAAGTGATGATTTCAGGAATTTGAAGCCACCATAAGGAGTACATGAAGCCTTGCACGAAATATACAATATGCCACTTCATAAATTTCGTCCAGAAGCTATTCTAGGTGCTGCGTCACCTTATTATTGGGCCAAGCCCATGTATTTTCGAAATACTTAAGTATAGACTGTTTTAAGAGTCTGTATGTGTGGGGAAACAAGAGTTAGGGTTGGTTTCGGACCCCTCCTCCAAGGGCCACGAAATTCCGCCCTCTTCCTCCATATATACAGCCCTTAGGGCGTCGTTTAGACTTTGGATTTTGTTTAGATTAAAGTTCGCCATACCTGCAACTTCACGTACTTCGTTTGTGTTCAACGACCAGACAAAGGCATCACAGAACCCCACCTTTGATCAATAAAGCTTTCCTCTTATATTCGCAATATCTAGATTGCAATCTTAGTTTCTTGCTTTTTCTTTGTTTGCCTGCAGGAAATAGACCTTTGTGGTCAGGTTGATCGTGCTCCGCGTGGTCAATAAGTGTCCCGATGTTTCGATGATGGTGGCTATCGTTTTCTGTGGGAGTCGACCTTGACGATCCGACTACGAACGTGCGAGGACGTCGCGCCTTAGCAATCGCTAAACC
>NC_053028.1:427085078-427097050 GCF_003073215.2 Triticum urartu | reverse complement strand
AGAGGGAGAGATATGTGCCCTTCCCTCTTTGCCCCCTGCTGTCACTAACATTTTGCAGGAGTTCGCTGACGTCTTTCCACAAGACGTGCCACGGGATTACCACCTATTCGAGGGATTGAGCATCAAATTGACTTAATTCCCGGTGCTCGCTACCCAACCGTGCACCATACCGTACCAATCCAGAGGAGACGAAGGAGATTATGCGTCAAGTACAGGAGCTGCTCGACAAAGGTTACATACGCGAATCTCTTAGTCCTTGTGCTGTTCCTATTATACTAGTGCCTAAAAAGGATGGTACGTCGCGTATGTGTGTTGATTGTAGAGGCATTAATAATATTACTATTCGTTATCGTCATCCTATTCCTAGGCTAGATGATATGCTTGATGAATTGAGTGGCTCTACAATTTTCTCCAAAGTTGATTTGCGTAGTGGATACCATCAAATTCGTATGAAATTGGGAGATGAATGGAAAACGCATTTAAAACTAAGTTTGGTTTATATGAGTGGTTAGTCATGCCTTTTGGGTTAACTAATGCACCTAGTACTTTCATGAGACTAATGAACGAAGTTTTACGTGCTTTCATTGGACGATTTGTGGTAGTTACTTTGATGACATATTGATTTATAGCAAATCTTTGGAGGAACATTTGGAACATTTACGTGCTGTTTTTATTGCTCTACGTGATGCACGTTTGTTTGGTAACCTTGGAAAGTGCACCTTTTGCACCGACCGAGTATCTTTTCTTGGCTATGTTGTTACTCCACAGGGAATTGAAGTTGATAAAGCCAAGATTGAAGCTATTGAGAGTTGGCCGCAGCCCAAAACGGTCACACAAGTGAGGATTTTCTTGGCCTCGCTGGTTTCTATAGGCGTTTTGTGAGAGATTTCAGCACCATTGCTGCACCTCTCAACGAGCTTACAAAGAAGGATGTGCCTTTTGTTTGGGGTACCGCACAGGAAGAAGCCTTCACGGTATTGAAAGATAAGTTGACACATGCTCCTTTACTCCAACTTCCTGATTTTAATAAGACTTTTGAGCTTGAATGTGATGCTAGTGGAATTGGATTAGGAGGTGTGTTATTACAAGATGGCAAACCTGTTGCATACTTTTCTGAAAAATTGAGTGGGCCTAGTCTGAACTATTCTACTTATGATAAAGAATTATATGCTCTTGTTCGGACCTTAGAAACATGGCAACATTATTTATGGCCCAAGGAATTTGTTATACATTCTGATCATGAATCTTTGAAACACATTAAAAGTCAAGCAAAACTGAACCGTAGACATGCTAAATGGGTTGAATTCATTGAGACTTTCCCTTATGTCATTAAACACAAGAAGGGTAAAGAAAATGTTATTGCTGATGCATTGTCTCGTCGTTATACTATGCTTTCACAACTTGACTTTAAAATATTTGGTTTGGAGACCATCAAAGATCAATATGTGCATGATGCTGAATTTAAGATGTATTGCAGAATTGTAAGGAAGGGATGTAGGATCGAAAGTATGTCTAGAGGGGGGTGATTAGACTACTTGACCAAATAAAACTTAACCTTTTCCCAATTTTAGTTCTTGGCAGATTTTAGCTATTTAGGACAAGTCAAGCAATCATCACATAATTCAAGCAAGCATGCAAAGAGTATATAGGCAGCGGAAAGTAAAGCATGCAACTTGCAAGAATGTAAAGGGAAGGGTTTGGAGAATTCAAATGCAATTGGAGACACGGATGTTTTTCCCGTGGTTCGGATAGGTGGTGCTATCCTACATCCACGTTGATGGAGACTTCAACCCACGAAGGGTAACGGTTGCGCGAGTCCACACAGGGCTCCACCCAAGGGTAACGGTTGCACGAGTCCACACAGGGCTCCACCCACGAAGGGTCCACGAAGAAGCAACCACCCACAAAGGGTCCACGAAGAAGCAACCTTGTCTATCCCACCATGGCCATCGCCCACAAGGACTTGCCTCACTAGCGGTAGATCTTCACGAAGTAGGCGATCTCCTTGCCCTTACAAACTCCTTGGTTCAACTCCACAATCTTGTCGGAGGCTCCCAAGTGACACCTAGCCAATCTAGGAGACACCACTCTCCAAGAAGTAACAAATGGTGTGTAGGTAATGAACTCCTTGCTCTTGTGCTTCAAATGATAGTCTCCCCAACACTCAACTCTCTCTCATAGGATTTGGATTTGGTGGAAAGAAGATTTGAGTGGAAAGCAACTTGGGGAAGGCTAGAGATCAAGATTCATATGGTAGGAATGGAATATCTTGGTCTCAACACATGAGTAGGTGGTTCTCTCTCAGAACATATGAGTTGGAATGGTGTGTGTGTTCTGATGGCTCTCTCATGAATGAGAAGGAGGTGGAGGGGTATATATAGCCTCCACACAAAATCCAACCGTTACACATTTTCCAATCTCGGTGGGACCGAATCAATAAACTCGGTCGGACCGAAAATGTAAACCTAGTGACCGTTAGAGATTTTCGGTGGGACTGACATGCAACTCGGTAGGACCGATATGGTTAGGGTTTGGGCATAACATAATCTCGGTGAGACCGATTACACAAACTCGGTGAGACCGAGTTTGGTAATAAGCTAACCAGAGAGTTGGTCAGGCAAACTCGGTGGGACCGATTTGCTCTTTCGGTGAGACCGAAAAGTTACAAAAGGGAAACAAAGAGTTTACATTGCAATCTCGGTGGGACCGATTCGCTCTTTCGGTGAGACCGAAAAGTTACGAAAGGGAAACAGAGAGTTTGCAATCCCATCTCGGTGGGACCGAGATCCCTATCGGTAGAACCGAATTGCTAGGGTTTGGCAGTGGCTTATGACAAGTGAAACTCGGTGGCGCCGGATAGAAAGAATCGGTAGGACCGAGTTTGGCTTAGGGTTTAGGTCATATGTGGATATGGGAAAGTAGTTGAGGGTTTTGGAGCATATCACTAAGCACATGAAGCAAGAAGCTCATTAAGCAACACCTCATCCCGCCTTGATAGTATTGGCTTTTCCTAAAGACTCAATGTGATCTTGGATCACTAAAATATAAAATGAAGAGTCTTGAGCTTTTGAGCTTGAGCCAATCCTGTGTTCTTAGCATTTTGAGGGTTCCACTTTCACATCCATGCCATGCCAATCATTGAGCTTTCCTGAAATAGTCATCTTGGAATAGCATTAGCTCAATGAGCTATATGTTGTTATGAATTACCAAAACCACCTAGGGATAGTTGCACTTTCAATCTCCCCCTTTTTGGTAATTGATGACAACATATAGATCAAAGCTTCGACAAATGATAATAAGCATGAAATATATTGTCGCTTTGAGAAGTATGTGATAAGTAATAGCTCCCCCTAAATTTGTGCATATTTAAAATTTGCTTTGGACTGCAAATGCACAAAGAGTTAGAGTCATGGGTTACTCTTCCATGTCACATACATCTTGGTGGAGCGCTCTCCCCCTTTTTGGTAATTGATGACAACATATAGATCAAAGCTTCGACAAATGATAATAAGCAAGAAATATATCGTCGCTTTGAGAAGTATGTGATAAGTAAGAGCTCCCCCTAAATTTGTGCATATTTAAAATTTGCTTTGGACTGCAAATGCACAAAGAGTTAGAGTCATGGGTTACTCTTCCATGTCACATACATCTTGGTGGAGCGCTCAAAATGATAAGAATGAAATACATGCACTCATCACCAAGAATAATGAATGATCACATAAGATAGATAAGATAATAGCATTAAGCAAGCATTAAGTGTAGCTTATGATCAAACACATGATCATCAATGTCTCACAAATAATGACGTAGTATCTCAGGCACTCAAAAGCAAACAAGTTCGAAAAATCACCAAATAAAACAAGAGAGAAAAGCAACACTCTCTCTCTCTCGAAGCCTATGATCTATACATCTTCTCCCCCTTTGGCAACAAGTTACCAAAAAGTTCCTAGAAAATGCATAGCACTAGATCGACGCTCAGGCTTGATCTTCTTGTGGTGGTGGAGTCCGGATCACTCCAAGGACGAAGGCTTCGGTAGATGCTGAAGTAGACGCTGGAGTTGGAGCTGAAGTAGATGCTGGAGCTGGTGGAACTGAGGCTGTGGCTGGTGCTGAGGTGGTGGCTCTTGTGTCAGCAACTGGCACGGCAGATGACCTCGGGCCTCGTGGCACTCTGGCAAAGGCATGAGTGGTAGTCCTGCCTCTCCTCTCCTGCATGTCCTCCTGGAGCTGCTCCACTGCAGACTGAACTTCCGTTACCTTGACATCCAAGTCATAGAACTTCTGTTCCATGATTCTCTCTAGGCTCTGCTGATTCTGAGTGAGGGTGGCCAGACTTTGCTCAATCCTTACCATGGATGCAATCAAGTAACCAAGATGCTCTTGTTTAGTCTTCAAGAAATACTCAGATGCCTCCTCTTGAGTAGGCATCTTGGCAGCTTTCTCCTTCCTCACCTTCTCCTTCTTTGCGTATGCTTGGGCAGATGATGGCTCGTTCTCAGTCATGACAACTTGATTGTCCTCGAAATCTGGACGGATGGGCAGGTGTTCCTTGTCCAATAGATATATGCCTGTGCCCATCTTGGAGTTGATGAGCTCCTGAATTTGAGGGGCATATCTGCAGCTCCTCTTCTGATCTGCTGCAGTCCTCTTGATTGTTTCCACTATGAGGCTCATCACCTTGAACTTCTGAGGCACATCAAACACATGTAGCAAGTTGATAGCATGGCCTCTGATCATCTTGTGATCTCCAGACTTGGGCAGTAAGGTGTGCCTTAGTATCCAATTGATCGTAGGCAGTCCTGACAGAAGGTAATGCACAGACCCAAATTTGAAGGTGTCAAGAGCTTCATTGGGAATTTCCTTGTACATATTGGACATGGAGTTATGGTCCATCTTCTTCTTGGCATAGATATCCAAGTCACCATCTTGCTCCTCTGGGGCATTTATGATCTGTGCCCACTCAGCCACTGTAGATTGGTACCTTGTACCCTCAGACATCCATGTGATCCTCCCATCTGGATAAAAGTGTGCCGTGGAGTAGAATTGCATGATCAGTTCCTCGTTCCACTTTGTGAGCTTCTTCCCAACAAAGTCAGCTACTCCACAAGCATTAAAGCTGTTATATACTCCTGGGTAGTGTTCCTCCTTCTCCTTCATGTAGGTCCAGTCAACCCATCTCATGTCACAGACAATTGGCTTCTTATCTAGCAGCACTGTCTCATAGAAATCCTGCTGCTCCTTGGTGTGAAACCTGTAGTCCACGGCAGTCCTTCTTCTTGAAGCATATGGGTCTGCTTCTCTCCACTTTCTCAGCCCTGAATCTCTCCTGAGCTTCATGTCCTCAGCCACAGGATGAGCACCATTGTGGTCTGGGATCTTGGGCTTTAGCTTTCTCAGGACATTCTCTTCCTCTTCTTCAGCAACAGTCTCAGGCACTGGGGCCTTGTTCTTCTTAGTTGCAGGAATGCTCCTTGTATTTCTCTTAGGCTTTGGCTTTGGAGCTGACTTGGCCTTGGAAGCAGCTCCCCCTGATTTTATGGCATCTCCCATTAGCTTGGGTGCCTTGGGCGCTGGTGCAGCTACCTCTTCTTCCTCTTCTTCTTCCATGATGGAAGCTTTGCCAAGCACTCTAGCCACAGTCTTCTTCACCCTTTCCTTTCTTTTCTTGCCCTCAGCTGCAACTGGCTCTTGGGGAGTGGGCTTCTCAGTTGAGGCTCTTGCCTTTGACATGGGCTGCCTGCCTGCTGGCCTTTTGATTTTCAGACCTGGCTTAGTGCCTTGAGCTGGCTCAACTCTCTTGGAAGTGGCCTCTTCCTCTGCCACATAGTCCTCATCTTCGGAATCTGAAGTCCTCTTCTTCCTTTGTCTCGTGGCAGCCTTTGGCAAATTGCTAGGAGTGCTCCCGCTGCCTTCATCAGATGAACTGGAGGGACTAGTGCCCTCACTCATCACCACTTGCTGCTCTGACATATTTTGGCTATCACTTTGATCAGACATGCTGCAAACTGACTGCTGACCCTGTGAATAGATTATAGATGAGATAGAAAAGATGAGCATCACAAAATGCAGAGATTTTTGCAAAAGAATGATCCAAAAACTTAGTTTTAGTTTCCCACTGAAATCATCTCGGATCTACCGATTTTCAAACTCGGTGATACCGAAGCAGTTTTGGAACCTAAACTAGTGAACTCGGTAGGACCGAGTCACAGTTCGGTGGCACCGAGACTGCTAGGGTTTCACTGAGTTCAAAAATCGGTCACACCGATAAGTAATTCTCGGTCAGACCGAGTCTCACTTGTGCAATGGCAAGAGCCAAATCGGTGGGACCGAGTTTTTCAACTCGGTGGGTCCGAGATGGTTTCGGCGGAAACCTAACCCTAAAATTTTCGAATCAAACCAAATCTACGGGCGTTTTGACTGCATAGGAGTGTTTCAATCGTGGCAAGAATCATGAAGAACACAATGTGCTAGGAATTGGACGGGGAATAGCACTGTGATCAAGTCCATACCCTAGTTCGGCGGAGACTTGCTACGGCGGCAACGGCGGGGCAGAATTCCCGTTGACGGCGACGGAGACCAGTGACTGGAGGCTGCTGGCGGCGAGAAGACGATCCGGAGACCACGAGGGCAGAGCAGGCTATCGCGCGGGCGAAGGGGTTCGGAGAAATTTCCAAAATTTTGCCCGTGACTATATATAGCCCGACCCTGTCGGTGTGACCGAGTGGAACAACTCGGTGGCACCGAGATTCATAACTGTAAGCAGTTACTGAAACTCGGTGTGACCGAAAGGTTCAAATCGGTTGCACCGAGATCGAAAACCTAGATCAACTTAATGATCTCGGTAGGACCGAAGGTGGAGTATCGGTCAGACCGAGAATCATAAAGAGGTTTTGGAAGTTTAAGTCTATGATGAATCGGGGACTCCGAGCGCTCCTCACACAGAGTGGTTCGAATCTGACTTGATCAAATTTTGTGATGCAGCATGAATAGAGTTTGAGACGAGAAAAGCATAGATAGCTAGAGGAGGTTCTTAGGCATTCTTGTCCATCCACTTGGCAAAAGAAGATAAAACCAAACAATCAAAACAACAAGTGGATGTCCTCGAATGAGTAAAATATGCAACCAGCATGCTCACACAATAAGATGGCAAATGAAATATGTGACAAGGCATGCGCAACCAATTCTAGCATCTATCAAGCAATTTGCGATGACTAGGTCATCTATATATGAGTATATTGACTTAGGAGTCAAGTGAGATCACTTGATCATAGGTCATACTCATCGTTTAAGCTCAAGTGGGGTTACCACTTTTACATAAAGCATTGTTGTGTTCACATCTTTAGAGTTGCTTTAGCTCAAGTCTTAGAGTAAAGCTCCCCCTAGATGTGATATCCCCCTAAGAGGGATGAACTAACCTTGGGTTTTGTCGATGATGACTTCATGTAGATGTTGAAGATGTGGATGCTCAATGTTGATGTAGATCACTTGGAGCTATCCATTTGAGTGAATTGCACTTTCAATACCTACATGGGTTAGTCCCACAAGGAACAAACAAGGATATCCATAGACATAGAGTGATGCACACAAAAGATGATGTCCATGAAAACTTTAGGTTACCTTGTCCCTTGTCTTACCAACAAGAGGGTTTGTGACTCCTTGAACTAGTGCAAGATGTGGAAGTTGATTGCACTTGTTCTTGCCAAAATGATAAGAGTGAAGTATGTTGGCGGAGTCACCCTCAAGAACTCTCTAGTTCTTCTTCTTTTGGATCCACATCATCTTGATGGGAATCCTTGGAGTTGTAGTCGTACTTGATG
Organism: Triticum urartu; assembly: GCF_003073215.2. Classification (NCBI taxonomy): domain Eukaryota; kingdom Viridiplantae; phylum Streptophyta; class Magnoliopsida; order Poales; family Poaceae; genus Triticum; species Triticum urartu. The sequence goes on along the minus strand of NC_053028.1, from coordinate 427,089,233 downwards.
AAGTGGAACTTGAAGTAGTCTTGGGAATCCACTTGACTAAGGTCTTTGGAGCTTCTTCAAATGCATCAATTTCCTCTTGAAGCTTGTCCTTGCCTTTTTGCTTGTAGTCTTGTGGTGGAAGATCATCTTGAGCTTGTGTCCCCTTGAACTTCTCTTGTTGAGGGACAAACTTTGTCTTGGGGTATTGATCTTCTTCCCACTCAACTCCATTGGCATTGAACTTTCGTTCAAAACCAACACCTTGATTCTTCCGGTGCATTCCTTGCTTGCGCACAATTTCCTCGAATTGCTTACTCCCGGCAAGGCTTTTGTACACTCCTTTCTCTATAATTCCCTTCAATAAGCTATTTTCTTGCTCAAGTGTAACTTGGCTAAGAGAATCATTAGTGGAATCAAGAGAACTACTAGAAGCAACAATATTGGATTTAGCATGATCATTGTTACTGCTAGAGGAAGAATCTTTCTTGTTCTTGTTACTAGACTTGACTTGAGGCATGTAAGTGGATAAGAGTAAACGCTTGGCAATGTAAGAAGAACTTTTCTTGCGGAGATCATCATTGATTGCTTTTAAGAACTCATGCTCTTGCTCAAGATTGAGCTTTTCAAAGCGTAATTTCTCATGAGCTCTTAAAAGTTCTCGATGATCTTCGAAGATGGTTTCATGAGCTAACTTAAGAGTGTTTAGTTCTTTAGTTAGGGCCTCAATCTTCTCCTTATCATTGTCATTCGTTTTATCTTGATTAGCATGTTTAATTGACATTTCATCATAGTATTCATCACTAGAGTTGTCAACAAGCAAATCATCACCTAACAAGTCATCTTCATCACTATTGAAATCAACATACTCGGGGTGTGTTACCTTAGGACCTTTGGCCATGAAGCATCTTCCAATTCCTTCATTTGGTGAGTCAAATATGTCGTAGGAGTTGGTTGACACAAGTGCTAGACCGGCAACACCTTCATCTTGAGTATCTTCGGAGTCGGAGTGATAACTTCTCTCGGAGTGGCTGTCGGAGTCGGAGCCGGATACCCATTCACCAACATGAGCTTGATGTCTTCGTCTTGTGTAGCTCCTTGATGATTTTTCCTTCCTTTCCGAATCCTTGCTTCTCCGTGAGTATCTTCGTTCATAACGATCATCTCTACTCCTTCTCTCTCTTGGTGGTGATTCTTTGCTTCTTCTTCTTGGAGAATCTTCTCTTCTCTTGTAGGGAGCCGTACACTCATTGGAATAGTGTCCGGGTCTTCCACAATTGTAGCAGTTTCGCTCTCGACTAGAAGATCTTTTGTCATTGTAGGACCTTGACTTGAAGCTTCTATCTTTGCTTCTACTCTTGTAGAACTTGTTGAAGTTCTTCACCATTAAGCTCAATTCTTCATTGAAGTCTTGTTTCTCACTTGATGATGTAGGGGCTTCACATGAGGCTTTATAGGCACCACTTGATTTGTTGTGAAGTTCCTCTTTATCCTTAAGTGACATCTCATGAGCAACAATTCTTCCAATCACCTCCGTTGGCTTGAGATCTTTGTAATTGGGCATCATTTGGATCAATGTGCACACGGTATCATATTTTCCATCCAAGGCTCTTAGAATCTTCTTGATGATGAATTTATCGGTCATCTCTTCACTTCCTAAGCCGGCAATCTCATTTGTGATGAGAGCAAGCCTAGAGTACATTTCAGCGACACCTTCACCATCCTTCATCTTGAACTTGTCAAGTTGGCTTTGAAGCACATCCAACTTGGATTCCTTGACGGAGTCGGTACCTTCGTGCATATCAATCAAAGTGTCCCAAATTTCCTTTGCATTCTCAAGGCGGCTGATTTTGTTGAATTCTTCGGGGCACAATCCGTTGAAGAGAATATCACAAGCTTGAGCATTGTATTGCAACATCTTCAACTCATCCGCGGTAGCTTCACGGTTTGGTTCTCTCCCATCAAAGAAGTCACCTTGCAAACCAACACACACAATAGCCCAAACGGCGGGGTTATGTCCAAGAATATGCATTTTCATTTTATGCTTCCAACTAGCAAAATTAGTACCATCAAAGTAAGGACCTCTACGGTGATAATTTCCCTCGCTAGACGCCATACTCTCCTAGGTTGTGAAACCAAGGCTATGACCACCAAAGCTATGGAGATCAAAGCAAATGGAGACCAAAGCTCTGATACCACTTGTAGGATCGAAAGTATGTCTAGAGGGGGGGTGATTAGACTACTTGACCAAATAAAAACTTAACCTTTTCCCAATTTTAGTTCTTGGCAGATTTTAGCTATTTTAGGACAAGTCAAGCAATCATCACATAATTCAAGCAAGCATGCAAAGAGTATATGGCAGCGGAAAGTAAAGCATGCAACTTGCAAGAATGTAAAGGGAAGGGTTTGGAGAATTCAAACGCAATTGGAGACACGGATGTTTTTCCCGTGGTTCGGATAGGTGGTGCTATCCTACATCCACGTTGATGGAGACTTCAACCCACGAAGGGTAACAGTTGCGCGAGTCCACACAGGGCTCCACCAAGGGTAACGGTTGCGCGAGTCCACACAGGGCTCCACCCACGAAGGGTCCACGAAGAAGCAACCTTGTCTATCCCACCATGGCCATCGCCCACACAGGACTTGCCTCACTAGCGGTAGATCTTCACGAAGTAGGCGATCTCCTTGCCCTTACAAACTCCTTGGTTCAACTCCACAATCTTGTCGGAGGCTCCCAAGTGACACCTAGCCAATCTAGGAGACACCACTCTCCAAGAAGTAACAAATGGTGTGTAGGTAATGAACTCCTTGCTCTTGTGCTTCAAATGATAGTCTCCCCAACACTCAACTCTCTCTCATAGGATTTGGATTTGGTGGAAAGAAGATTTGAGTGGAAAGCAACTTGGGAAGGCTAGAGATCAAGATTCATATGGTAGGAATGGAATATCTTGGTCTCAACACATGAGTAGGTGGTTCTCTCTCAGAACATATGAGTTGGAATGGTGTGTGTGTTCTGATGGCTCTCTCACGAATGAAGAGGAGGTGGAGGGGTATATATAGCCTCCACACAAAATCCAACCGTTACACAGTTTTCCAATCTCGGTGGGACCGAATCATAAACTCGGTCGGACCGAAAATGTAAACCTAGTGACCGTTAGAGATTTTCGGTGGGACTAACATGCAACTCGGTAGGACCGATATGGTTAGGGTTTGGGCATAACGTAATCTCGGTGAGACCGATTACACAAACTCGGTGAGACCGAATTTGGTAATTAGCTAACCAGAGAGTTGGTCAGGCAAACTCGGTGGGACCGATTTGCTCTTTCGGTGAGACCGAAAAGTTACAAAGGGGAAACACTGAATTTACATTGCAATCTCGGTGGGACCGATTCGCTCTTTCGGTGAGACCGAAAAGTTACGAAAGGGAAACAGAGAGTTTGCAACCCCATCTCGGTGAGACCGAGATCCCTATCGGTAGGACCGAATTGCTAGGGTTTGGCAGTGGCTAATGACAAGTGAAACTCGGTGGCGCCGGATAGGAAGAATCGGTAGGACCGAGTTTGGCTTAGGGTTTAGGTCATATGTGGATATGGGAAAGTAGTTGAGGGTTTTGGAGCATATCACTAAGCACATGAAGCAAGAGGCTCATTAAGCAACACCTCATCCCTCCTTGATAGTATTGGCTTTTCCTAAAGACTCAATGTGATCTTGGATCACTAAAATATAAAATGAAGAGTCTTGAGCTTTTGAGCTTGAGCCAATCCTTTGTCCTTAGCATTTTGAGGGTTCCACTTTCACATCCATGCCATGCCAATCATTGAGCTTTCCTGAAATAATTCTTGGAATAGCATTAGCTCAATGAGCTATATGTTGTTATGAATTACCAAAACCACCTAGGGATAGTTGCACTTTCAGGGAGAACTTGGAACAAGTTCGTTCTTAACGATGGATTTGTGTTTCATGCTAACAAGCTATGCATTCCAGCTAGCTCCATTGTCTTTTGTTGTTGCAAGGAGGCACATGGAGGAGGATTAATGGGACACTTTGGCGTCAAGAAGACGGAGGATATACTTGCTACACATTTCTTTTGGCCAAAGATGAGACGGGATGTTGAGCGTTTTGTTGCTCGCTGCACTACATGTCAAAAAGCTAAGTCACGACTCAATCCTCATGGTTTAT
>NC_053028.1:427073370-427084078 GCF_003073215.2 Triticum urartu | reverse complement strand
TCATGGCTGAGCTAGTGTGGAGCCTTCACCAACCCAAGCACCAGAAGTCAGCGAAGCCACTGATCCCACTGCTTCTGTTCCTGCGCCTGCTGCTGGTCCTCAGTTCGACTATCATGTTGAGCACAGGCCTCAGGTACAGAAGCCAATCCCAAGATTGCCCAGGTTTCCAGGTCCTGCATCAGCACCTGGATCCTTCAATATCAATGGCTTCAAAGCAGACAACACTTTCTTCAATAGCTCCAGGAACCCCTACTCAAGGGAAAGAATATCATCTGATCGGTTCTGGAGCTATCCGCAGCGAAGCTATTACTCCTGCATTCTATACAATCAAGGTCGCATCTTCCCACATAAGCGTCTTGACATTGAAGCAATAGCTGGTCTGCCCTGTCTGGAAGAAGCTCTGGATTGCTTTCAAAGAGGTTGGATTGCTGCCGTTCGTCACCGACCAAGAGCATTGGAATGAAAGAGTTGCTACTCCAATTCTATGCCACACTTCACATCCATGGGTACAACAGAGATCCGAAGACTTGGGTCCTGGAGTGGATGACAGGAAATGTTCATCACGAAGCCAAAGCCTTTGATCTTACTGAGCTCACTGGTCTGCCCACTCCTGGCGATCTCTACGAATCTGGCTGTCAGCTTCACAGTGAAACTATGGAGAGCATCTTTCAGAAGCCTGAACCTAACATGAGTCAGATGCTCAGTATGATGAAGCCATTGCCCCAAGATGCTGCATATCCCAAAGAGTTCTTTGTTGAAGACCTTGAGTATCTGCCAAGGACTATTTATCACATCATAAGGCGAACTCTCTGGCCCATCAAAGGACACTCTCCACATGCCAAGCTGGAAGGTGCAATGAAGACTTTGTCTTCTATATTCTTCATGGCAAATGCTTCAATGCACAGGACTTCTTCATTCGCCAACTTGCTGCATCAGGCTCTGATCTTTTTGCTTGAAGTTCTACGCTCCATGGATAATGCGGCTGATCAAACTCCACTCCGCTATCTCATATCAGCCATCTGCTCGCAATCATCATATCTGCCACCAGAAGCCATTTATCCTGAGCCTGCCAAGGAACCTCTAAGTCTTCAGAATGCGGAGCATCAAAGTTTTTCTCAGAACATTGAAGGAGTTGAAGCAGTCACTCGTGTGTATCCTTTGGCTGAACTACACGTGCACCGCATCCTGCTCTCACTGAAGCCACTGATAGCACAATTGCCCAACGACCCAAGAAGCGCACTCGTGTTCTCAATGACCGAGAGCTTCTTGTGGCTCTTCATCAGAAAAGGATAGGCATCATGACTGGCTGAAGCGTCAAATGCAAAGCCTCTTGGTGGATGTTAATCGCATTCGCAATCTTGCCACCAAGAATGCCTTTGTTGCACACGAAACCTCTCGACGCACTGGAAAGGGCTGACGCTAATGTGCTCTGAAGATGATCTTCAAAGGATGGCTTCTCTGAGCGCTTCAAGTTTGACTCCACACCTCCTCGAAGGGCAGTGCTGCGACGAACTCCATCTCTTGAAGACTCTGAGTTCTCTTCCTCTGCTGCAACTGTGAATGCCAGAGTGATCGAGGATGAAGACGATGCTACTTCACCGCCACCTCCTTCAGCACGCTTCGACACTGCTCCAATTCTTCTGCACCGCGAACACCACCTGACGACCCTGCTGCTTCACCTACTCTTCATGGGAACGAGTAGATGCTCTATGTCTTCAACCTTTTTGGTCCTTACTGACAAAAGGGGAGAAGCATATGAGTTTGATAGTCTTCAAGCGGGTTCCATATGGCGGGTGCTTTATATTTTGCTTCGTGTTTACAACTCTCGTTTTGATACATTTGGTTCTTTGAGTTGTAACACTTAAACTCGATGGTCGTCTGCTACTTATTTGCCACTTTGTGATGCGATGATAAATTCCGCATGTGCGCGATAAATTCCGCACTTAGATCATTTTGCAGACGTCCATTTTCCATTATGCATGTCATTATCACATACCTTCACATGCATAGTGGATTGTCATCATAAGTTGAAGAGGATCTCCACAAGCACAACCTGCCATGTGCATTTGCATTCCAAAAGCAAATTACTTATATGCACATCTTTAGGGGGAGCCCTTGCAACTTATGAAGACAATTCTATCCTTTACAATTTCACATATTATATTCCCTGTTGAAAACTTCAACTAGTTTGTCATCAATCACCAAAAAGGGGGAGATTGTAAGTGCATCTAGTGCCACCCCTAGTTGGTTTTGGAGTATTGACGACAAACCTAGTTGAGGGACTAATGTGTTTGTGAGAATTGCAGGATAACACAGGTAGAAGTCCCTCATTGATTCGGTTTTCCTACCAGAGATGCCCCTAAAAATGTATGAAGACATCGATGGCAAAGGTGGTATATGAAGATATTCACATTGAAGACTATGACAAGAGAAGACGTGGCATGAAGCATATGGAGCTCGAAGACTTAGATCTTTCGTAGTTCTTTTTCTTCTTTATTGAGTCATAGGAACCACCGTACTGTTAAGTGGGGTCCAAGAGAACCAGTCAGAATGACTGAAGTGATGCTTAACCAAAACCTATGTCTTCGAGTGAAGACTATGAGAGCGAATCTTGTCCAGAGTCGGACAAGTCAGCTTTGCTTGTAGCCCAAGTAAGTGCCGTGTGAGTTTGAAATCTGACCGTTGGAACACGTGTCAGTTCCTTAGTGACCCAGAGTCATTTCGGACAAATCAGGTCGGGTTGCCTAGTGGCTATAAATAGCCCACCCCCTACAACCATAAACGGTTGGCTGCTCAGAGTTAGAGTACGGCTTTTGTCGTTTGAGAGCAACCCACCTCGAAGCCTTTGAGAGAGAATTCCTTGCGAGGATAAAGCCCTAACCACCCAGAGACAAAGAGAATTAGGCATCACTTAAGTCTTCTTGTCTGTGTGATCTGAAGACTTATTACACTAGAGGACTATGAATCCTCCAGCCGGTTAGGCGCCGCGTTCTGAGCGTCCAAGAGACATTGTGGATCGCCGGTGAACAAAGTCTGTGAAGGTTTGGGAGACTACCTTGAAGACTTACCAGAGTGATTGGGCGAGGTCTGTGTGACCTTAGCTCAAGGGGAATACGGTGAGGACTGGGTGTCTTGAGCTGCGTGTTCAGGACTGGGTGTCCGGGACTGTGTGTCCTAAGGTTTAAATACCTAGCCGCCCAACCAGACGTACAGTTGTCACAGCAACTGGAACTGGTCCAACAAATCATTGTCTTCAACGAGTCACTGGTTTCATCTTCCCTTCCCTTTACTTACTGTTGTTCCTTGTGAAGTCATTGTATGTTTGCACTATCTTTTGTCTTCACTGAGTGACTGCATGTTCTGTTATGGCTTCATAATATCTTCCTACCCGATCCTTACTACCTAGCTGCTATTAAGTCATTGTGCTTTCACTTCATTGAATACTTGACTATGGTTTCCTAGTGTAGTCTACCTTCCCTGCATGGTTAATAGGTTTATTTCTATCGTTTGTCTTCAAACTTCCACGTTTTGAAGACTTTCATAAAAATCGCCTATTCACCCCCCTCTAGTCGATATAACGCACTTTCAGCCATAACCGCGGGCACGGCTTTCGAAAGTTCAAATCCCTTGCAGGGGAGTCCCAACTTAGCCCATGACAAGCTCTCATGGTCAACGAAGGAATAGACTCCTCCCGAGACGTTCCGATCACACTCGGTATCTCGGTTCTTCAAGACACTTCGACAGGTTAAAACAAGACCAGCAACACCGCCCGAATGTGCCGACAAATCCCGATAGGAGCTGCACATATCTCGTTCTCAGGGCACACTCAGATGAGCGCTCCATACAACTAAAACCAAACCTCGAGTTTCCCCGAGGGGGTGCTGCACATGACTTTAGTTTGGACCAACACTCAGAGGAGCACTGGCCCTGGGGGGGGGGGCTAAAATAAGATGACCCTCGGGCTCCGGAAACCCAAGGGAAAAACAGGCTAGGTTGCAAATGGTAAAACCAAGGTTGGGCATTGCTGGAAAAGCTTTAATCAAGGCGAACTATCAAGGGGTTCCCATTATAACCCAACCGCGTAAGGAACGCAAAATCCGGGAACATAACACCGATATGACGGAAACTAGGGCGGCAAGAGTGGAACAAAACACTAGGCGAGAGGCCGAGCCTTCCACCCTTTACCAAGTATATAGATGCATTAAGATAACATGGCAATATAATGATATCCCAACAAGTAAATAATGTTCCAACAAGGAACGGTCTCCAATCTTCACCTGCAACTAGCAACGCTATAAGAGGGGCTGAGCAAAGCGGTAACATAGCCAATCAACGGTTTGCTAGGACATGGTGGGTTAGAGGTTTGACATGGCAATTTGGGAGGCTTGAAAGCAAGTGGTAGGCATCGTAGCATTGGCATAGCAAAAGAGCGAGCAATCTAGCATAGCAAAGATAGTAGTGATTTCGAGGGTATGATCATCTTGCCTGCAAAGTTGTCAGAGTTGACTGGATCCTCGAAAGCAAACTCAATGGGCTCCTCGTTAGCGAACTCGTCTCCCGGCTCTACCCAAACAAGACAAACAAGCAACAAGGACACAATAACCACGTGCAAAGCTCAAACAATATGATGCAAGGATGGTATGCTATGCGGGATGCGATGCGGGATGCATATGCAAGATTTGACAAGGGATGCATGAACCTGGCCTCAACTTGGAAATCCAAGTGTGCCACTGGAAAGATGAGATGAAATCGCTTGAAAAATATAAAGAACGCCGGAATCGGAGTTACGGTTTGGAAATGGCAAGCGATTCAAATATGACACCGGTCTGCGATTTACAGCAAGTAGCCATCTAAATGCAACAAGATGAACATGCTACAGCACCAAACATGACAACAAAATACATGGCAGGGATGCATTCAAGATGCTTAACAAAAGTCTAGCACTGAGCTACGGCCAAATCATCCATTAACAGGTTCAAACAAGCATGGCAAAAATGCATATGGTAAACAGATCTCAGACTTAGTGAAATTAACACTTGTCTGGAATTTCAGATCAGATAGCACTCTTCGGAGCAACAAAACTACATGCTACAGGACCTGAACATGGCAAAGTAAAGCATGGCATGGAGCTACTCAAAGATCTTAACAAAAGTCCCTTAGTGACCTTGAGCCAAAAGGGATCAGAAAATACAATTGCAAGCATGTGAACATGGCAAAAACATAATCAGTTCTCAGACTTTGTGAAAACTGGAGCATGCTGAAAACAGATATCAAGTAGGCATGTTTACGAGCTCGATGCACTCACTACGAGCAAGTCATGATAATCTAAGCATACACCCATCAAGAATACACAAAATGCAAGCTAGACATGGCAAGAACAATAGCATAGCATGCACGGATCAACTACAACATCATCGGCAAAATCGCTAACAAGTAGACAATCTGCCCAGATTCACGAAGTAGCAAAAGTAGAGCTCGATTGACTCAAGCTAGGGTGCTCCATAATTGCAAACAAAGACATGGATGGATAGAGCACTACAAGATTAACAAAACATCCTTACTGATCATCCTCAAAAGAGGCACGGATCACTAGGAAACAACATGAACATATGGCCATATGAGATAAACAGCTCAAGGACTTAGTGGAAATGCTAAGTCCCTGAAATCAGCATTACCAAGTGCCTCACTTTGCAAGCTTGTGCTAGTCACCACACACATCACAAAAATACATGGGTTGCACCTCTGGAAAGATGGCAAAACCCTTAACAAAACATATGTAGAGCTCATCATATCATGCACACAATAATCATGGCAAAAATGACAAATATCTAAATGGAGCAGCAGATCTGACAATTATCTCAAGTAGCCCTCTTCTAACAGCATTTCGGGCATCAAGATGAACTCAAATGAAAATGATGCAATGGAATGAAATGATGTGCTCTCTGAGACGAACATTTTGATATGCTATATGCAAAACGGAGTTACGGATGCAAAGTTACGATGTGATGAACAGGGCAATGAACTAGGTTTCGGGAGAAAGTCAACCACGTCTGGATCTGGATCTGGCGATCGTAGCATCCCGAGGTTGCCGGAAATGCTCGCGAGTTTGAAGGGCCGCCGGAGTTGGACGAGGAGGCGGCGGGGGCGCCAGAGTCCCGGGCGGATCCTCGCCGGATCCGGCCGCCGGGAGGCCGGAGTGGGCGGCGGGGCGGCGCTCCCGCGGCGAGGTGAGGCGGCGAGGGGGCTCCGGCCGGCGCGGGCGCGGCGCGGCTGAGGTGTCCGGGCGGCGGCCGGCAATGGCGCCGCGGCGGCCGGGCGGCGAGCGGCGTCGGGCGCGGGAGCCGACGGGAGGAAGGCGGGCGCGGAGGCCGGGCCGGGAGGGCCCGCACGGGCCTCGCGGGCCCGCGGGGTCGGCGGCGAACTGGGGACCGGCCCAGGGACACGTGGCGCGGGCGGATTCGTCCGGCGGAGCCGGGCGGACACGTCCGCGCCGCGGATTTTTGTCCGGCGGCGGGAGGAGTTTTCTAGGGTTAGGGGGAGAGAGACCCGGGATTTTAGAGGGGGGATCTATATATAGGCATAGAGGGAGCTAGGAGAGTCCAAATGAGGTGCGGTTTTCGGCCACGCGATCGTGATCGAACGCTCTAGATGATGGAGAGGGTTTTGGTGGGTTTTGGGCCAAATTGGAGGGGTGTTGGGCTGCAACACACACGAGGCCTTTTCGGTCCCTCGGTTAACCGTTGGAGCATCAAACGAAGTCCAAATGGTACGAAACTTGACAGGCGGTCTACCGGTAGTAAACCAAGGCCGCTTGGCAAGTCTCGGTCCAATCCGGAAATGTTTAATCCCCACACACGAAAGAAAGGTAGAAATGACCACCGGAGGAGAACGAAGCGCCGGAATGCAAAACGGACAACGGGGAAAATGCTTGAATGCATGAGATGAACACGTATGCAAATGCAATGCACATGATGACATGATATGAGATGCATGACAACGACAACAACACACGGAGACAAAAACCCGAACCCGAGAAAATAAAATAACTTAACGCCGGAAACGGCAAGAGTTGGAGTACAAATTGGGAAGTTACATCCGGGGTGTTACAACACTCCACCACTACGAAAGGATCTCGTCCCGAGATCTAGGACTGAAAGAACGCCGGGTACTCAGAACGGAGGTGATCCTCGCGTTCCCAGGTAGCTTCACGGTCGGAATGGTGTGACCACTTGACTTTGAGGAATTTTATTGACATATTGCGAGTCTTGCGTTCAGTCTCTTCGAGAATAGCAACTGGGTGCTCACGGTAGGAGAGATCTTCTTGGAGCTCAAGGTCCTCGAAGTTGACGGTGCGGTCAGGAGTCTTGAAGCACTTTCGGAGCTGAGAGACATGGAACACATCATGAACATTTGCAAAGTTTGAAGGAAGCTCGAGTTGATAGGCGAGACCGCCTCTCTTGCTGACAATCTTGAAAGGTCCCACGTATCTAGGGGCAAGCTTCCCTTTGATACCGAAGCGACGAGTACCTTTCATAGGAGAGACGCGGAGGTAAACATGATCTCCGATCTCAAAAGCCAAATCACGGTGCTTACTGTCATAGTAGCTCTTCTGACAGGATTGGGCTGCTTTGAGGTTATCACGAATGACTTTGCATATTTCCTCTGCCTCTGTGATTGTTTTAGACCAGTTGAGAGGGGTACGGCACTTCCTGCCATACATAATTTAGAATGGGGCCTTGCCCGAACTTGCTTGAAAACTGTTGTTGTAGGAGAATTCAGCATAAGGAAGACAATCTTCCCACTTCATGCCGAAGGAGATCACACAAGCCCTGAGCATATCTTCAAGAATCTGGTTGACACGCTCGACTCGACCGCAAGTTTGAGGATGGAAAGCTGTGCTGAAGCGGATGTTGGTGCCCATGGCCTTCTGAAAAGAATCCCAAAACTTGGAGGTAAAGATGCTGCCACGGTCTGAAGAGATCACTTGTGGAATACCGTGCAGAGAGACAATTCGAGAGGTATAGAGTCCGCCAATTGAGCTGCAGTGATTGACTCTTTGATAGGCAGAAAATGAGCCACTTTAGTGAGTTTGTCGATGACAACGAATATAGCATCATTGCCATGCTTGGACTTTGGAAACCCAGTCACGAAGTCCATTTCAATGTGGTCAAACTTCCATTCTGGAATGGCAAGAGGTTGGAGGAGACCAGCTGGCCTTTGGTGTTCTGCCTTCACTCTTCTGCAGACATCACATTCATTCACGAATTGAGCAATCTCGCGCTTCATTCGAGTCCACCAATAAGCCTGCTTGAGGTCCTGATACATCTTCGTGCTCCCAGGGTGGATGGAGAGGAGAGAATTGTGAGCCTCGTTCATGATCACTTTACGGAGGTCACCTTTGGGTACAACAATACGATCCTCGAAGAAGAGAGTGTCCTTGTCATCAAGGCGGTAGCACTTGTACTTGGGTTGACTCTTGGCAATCCCAATCTTCACCTTTTTCACCATAGCATCAAGAAGCTGAGCTTGGCGAATCTGGTCTTCCAAGGTAGGAGAGACTTGAAGGTTGGCGAGGAAACCTTGAGGAACAACTTGCAGATTAAGTTTGCGGAAAGCTTCACAAAGCTCGGGTTGATAAGGCTTGAGAATAAGACTGTTGCAATAAGCCTTTCTGCTCAATGCGTCAGCAATCACATTGGCCTTGCCTGGAGTATACTCGATACTCGGATTATACTCTTGAATCATTTCGACCCATCGAGTTTGCCTGAGGTTGAGATTAGGCTGAGTGAAGATGTACTTGAGACTCTTGTGATCAGTGAAAATGTCCACTTTTCTTCCCAATAAGAGATGTCTCCAAGTCAAAAGAGCATGCACAACTGCCGCCAACTCGAGATCATGAGTGGGGTAGTTCTTCTCATTAGGCTTCAACTGGCGAGAGGTATAAGCAACAACTTTCTTCTCTTGCATCAATACTGCGCCAAGACCTTGGAGAGAGGCATCACAAAAGACCTCGTACGGCTTGGATTCATCAGGCGGAGTCAGAACTGGAGCAGTGATCAATTTCTCTTTCAAAGTGTTGAAAGCAATGTCACACTCCGGAGACCAAACGTACTTGACGTGCTTCTGGAGAAGATTTGAGAGAGGCTTCGCGATCTTAGAAAAGTTTTCAACGAATCTTCGACAATAGCTTGCGAGACCGAGGAAGCTACGGAGTTGCTTCATGTTCTGAGGAGGTTCCCAATTCACAATTGCAGACACCTTCTCAGGATTCACCGCAATGCCCTTGGCAGAGATGATATGACCAAGATAAAGAACCTCATCGAGCCAAAATTCGCACTTGGAGAACTTGGCGTAGAACTTGTGTTCCCTCAACTTATCGAGTACCAAACGCAAGTGCTTGGCATGATCTTCCTTGTTCTTCGAGAAAACCAGAATGTCGTCGAGATAGACCAAAACGAAGTCATTGGTGTAGGCGTTGAAGATGAAGTTCATCATGCGAGAGAAACTCGGAGGAGCGTTGACGAGGCCAAAAGACATGACAGTGTATTCATATGAACCATAGCTTGTCCTGAAAGCCGTCTTGGGAATATCTTGCTCACGGATTCGAATCTGATGATAACCCATACGGAGATCAAGCTTGGAGAATACTTGGGCACCTTTGAGTTGTTCGAACAGCTCATTGATGTTGGGAAGTGGGTATTTGTTCTTGATGGTCTTCTTGTTCAATGGACGGTAATCAACACAAAGTCGGTCCGTTCCATCCTTCTTCTTCACAAAAAGAACACCACAACCCCACGGAGAAGAACTAGGCCGGATGAGACCCATTCTCTCTTTAATATCGAGTTGCTTCTTCAGCTCCTTCAACTCTTCAGGTCTGAGCTTGTAAGGACGCTTGCACACAGGTTCTGTGCCGGTCTCAAGATCAATAACGAATTCAAACTTGGCCGGTGCGGAGGCATTCCTGAAGCTCTTCTGGAAAGACGTTCTTGATATTCGCAAACGACTGGAATTTGCGAGATAGCATCGAGTTCACCCTTCTCATTGAGAGAAAACAGACCGATGGTATCATTCGAGCGGCAAACACAATACATCCTCAGACGAATGAGTCAATTGAATTGCCTGGCTGCACAAATCAAACTGAGCCTTGTGCTATTAGAAGCCAATCCCATTCCGAGAATAAGATCAATACTCCGAGTTCCAAGAACCAGTGGAAAAGAAAGAAACTTGTAGTCGCCCAACGTGAGTAGTAACATCTGGCACCTCCAGACTTGCACTCAAACATTCCAGAGAAACGATATCCATTTTTTTACCAAATTTGATGAAACACACTCATGGCTTGTAAAAAATGCTTTGACATGAAACAATGCGATTGCACCAGTGTCAAAAGAACTCTTGCAGGAATATTGTTAACAGGAAGGTTACCCATGATGACATCTGACGAATCCTCTGCCTGAGCTGCATTCATCAAGTTGACCTTGGCGTGCTTGGGGTTATGCTTGACCACAGCTGTACTTGCCGATCTGACAGGAGGAGGAGGAGGAAGACGCCTCTGGTTGAAACACTTGTTGGCATAGTGACCCTTCTGTTGGCACTTGTTGCACGTGACCTCTGAAAGCGGACGGTGGTACGGAGCACTCGATCTTGGAGCTTGAGACGAAGTCTTGTTCTGAAAGCCAGGGTTGGGTGGGTGGGAAGATCCACTGCCACC
>NC_053028.1:427047370-427072370 GCF_003073215.2 Triticum urartu | reverse complement strand
AAAAGAGAGAGATTCGCCGTCTTCCATCATAACCCCTATTTCTCCGTGCCTCGTCCAAACATTATAGTGTGGCATGAAACCCTTGTAAAGCAGGTGGGAGTGAAGGATTTTCGGTTAGAGTAAGACCTCGTATTCCCACATTCAGTGCATGGACAACACATAAAACCATTCTGCTTGTTTGCCTCAGCCGCATCGAGAAACTCATGCACGCCCTTAATGTACTCGCAGGTGTGTCTGTCACCGTACATCCATTGCCGGTTCATCTGCGTGCATTATATATAATTAAGTGTCCAAATTAATAGAAGTTCATCATCACATTAAAACCAAAGTGCATACATAGTTCTCATCTAACAACATATAGCTCTCCAGAGCATCTAATTAATTAAACCATACATTGAAACTATGTAAAACATTTCAATGCGAAAACAAATGCGATCATAATCGCAACCAAGGTAACAATTGATCCAACGGCATAATGATACCAAGCCTCGGTATGAATGGCATATTTTCTAATCTTTCTAATCTTCAAGCGCATTGCATCCATCTTGATCTTGTGATCATCGACGACATCCGCAACATGCAACTCCAATATCATCTTCTCCTCCTCAATTTTTTTTATTTTTTCCTTCAACAAATTGTTTTCTTCTTCAACTAAATTTAACCTCTCGACAATAGGGTCGGTTGGCATTTCCGATTCACATACATCCTACATAAATAAAATCTATGTCACGTTGGTCGGCATAATTTTCATAAACAATAAATGAACCAATAGTTATAAAGATAATATATATACCACATCCGAATCATAGACAGGACGAGGGCCGACGGGGGCGGATACCAAAACCATCGCACTATATAAGATGCAATAATAAAAGTAAGAAAATAATACAAGTATCTATGTAAACATACAAGTAAGAATATTTTTCCTTTCAGAAAGAAGATAAGAACAAGAGGCTCACCACGGTGGTGCCGGCGATGAGCTCGGCGCGGGTGATCGACGGCGGTGAAGACGGGGACGGGGCGTGACGGACCGCTAAACCTAGACAAATATTATGGAAAATGGAGCTTGGAGGTCGAGCTTGGAGAGGAGAAAGCTTAAGTAGTGTGGCTCGGGCATTCCATCGAACACCTTGTGTGCATAGGAGGTGAGCTAGAGCACCACCAAGCCCTCTCCCCCTCGGCCAGAGAAAAACAGAGCACTGGGGTGCTCTGCTCGCGAGCGAGGGGTATATATAGGCACCTCATTGGTCCCGGTTGGTGACATGAGCCGGGACTAAAGGGGAGCCTTTGGTCCCGGTTCAAGCCACCAACCGGGACCAATGGTGGTGGGCCAGGAGCGAGGCCCATTGGTCCCGGTTCATCCCACCAACCGGGACCAAAAGGTCCAGATGAACCGGGACCAATGGCCCACGTGGCCCGGCCGGCCCCCTGGGCTCACGAACCGGGACCAATGCCCACATTGGTCCCGGTTCTAGACTGAACCGGGACTAATGGGCTGACCCGGCCTGGACCAAAGCCTGGTTTTCTACTAGTGATACACCTCATGAGCAAATTAAAGTTGAACCTGATATTGCTATTGTTAAAGATCTCTTGTCTGATAATATTGATGGGCATGTCATTCATTTCCTTGATGAAACTGCTAGAATTGCTAAACCTTGTGCTAAAGATAAAAACAGACCGGTGGTAGGCATGCCTGTTATTTCTGTTAAAATAGGAGATCATTGTTATCATGGCTTATGTGATATGGGTGCTAGTGCTAGTGCAATACCTTATTCCTTATACAAAGAAATTATGCATGATATTGCACCTGCTGAGATAGAAGATATTGATGTCACAATTAAACTTGCCAATAGAGATACTATTTCACCAATGGGAATTGTTAGAGATGTTGAAGTCTTGTGTGGGAAAACTAAATATCCTGCTGATTTTCTTGTTCTTGGTTCCCCACAAGATAGCTTTTGTCCCATTATATTTGGTAGACCCTTCTTGAACACTGTTAATGCTACCATAGATTGCAAAAGGATGTTGTTACTATCGGTTTAGATGATATCTCATGAATTTAATTTCTCTAAATTTAGTAGACAACACCGTGAAGAAGAATTACCTAGTAAGGATGAAATTATTGGTCTTGCTTCTATTGCCGTACCACCTAGTGATCCTTTAGAACAATATTTGCTAGACCATGAAAATGATATGTTTATGAATGAAAGAAGGGAAATAGAAGTATTCTTTAAACAGGAACCTATTCTGAAAAACAATTTACCTGTTGAAATCCTAGGGGATCCTCCTCCACCCAAGGGTGATCCCGTGTTTGAGCTTAAACCGTTACCTGATACTCTTAAATATGCTTATCTTGATGAGAAAAAGATATATCCTGTTATTATTAGTGCTAACCTTTCAGAGCATGAGGAAGAGAGATTATTGAAAACTCTGAAGAAGCACCGTGCTGCTATTGGGTATACTCTTGATGATCTTAAGGGCATTAGTCCCACTCTATGTCAACATAAAATTAATTTGGAAGAAGATGCTAAACCAGTTCGTGATCATCAACGACGGCTGAATCCTAAAATGAAAGAAGTGGTAAGAAAGGAAATACTAAAGCTCCTTGAGGCAGGTATAATCTATCCCGTTGCTGATAGTCAGTGGGTAAGTCCTGTCCATTGTGTCCCTAAGAAGGGAGGTATTACTGTCGTTCCTAATGATAAAGATGAATTGATTCCTCAAAGAATTATTACAGGTTATAGGATGGTAATTGATTTCCGCAAATTAAATAAGGCAACTAAAAAGGATCATTACCCCTTACCTTTTATCGATCAAATGCTAGAAAGATTATCCAAACATACACATTTTTGCTTTCTAGATGGTTATTCTGGTTTCTCTCAAATACCTGTGTCAGCCAAAGATCAATCAAAGACTACTTTTACTTGCCCTTTTGGTACTTTTGCTTATAGACGTATGCCTTTTGGTTTATGTAATGCACCTGCTACCTTTCAAAGATGCATGATGGCTATATTCTCTGACTTTTGTGAAAAGATTTGTGAGGTTTTCATGGACGATTTTCCGTCTATGGATCTTCTTTTGATGATTGCTTGAGCAACCTTGATCGAGTTTTGCAGAGATGTGAAGAAACTAATCTTGTCTTGAATTGGGAAAAGTGCCACTTTATGGTTAATGAAGGTATTGTCTTGGGGCATAAAGTTTCTGAAAGAGGTATTGAAGTTGATAAAGCCAAGGTTGATGCTATTGAAAAGATGCCATGTCCCAAGGACATCAAAGGTATAAGAAGTTTCCTTGGTCATGCCGGATTTTATAGGAGGTTCATTAAGGACTTCTCAAAAATTTCTCGGCCTCTGACTAATTTATTACAAAAAGATATACCATTTGTTTTTGATGATGATTGTGTAGAAGCATTTGAAATACTTAAGAA
This sequence comes from Triticum urartu, assembly GCF_003073215.2. Lineage (NCBI taxonomy): Eukaryota > Viridiplantae > Streptophyta > Magnoliopsida > Poales > Poaceae > Triticum > Triticum urartu. The sequence goes on along the minus strand of NC_053028.1, from coordinate 427,068,943 downwards.
AGCATTGATCTCTGCACCTATTGTTCAGCCACCTGATTGGAATTTACCCTTTGAAATTATGTGTGATGCTAGTGATTATGTTGTAGGTGCTGTTCTAGGGACAAAGAGTTGATAAGAAATTAAATGTTATTCAATATGCTAGTAAAACCCTAGACAATGCTCAAAGAAATTATGCTACTACTGAAAAAGAATTCTTAGCAGTTGTATTTGCTTGTGATAAGTTCAGACCTTATATTGTTGATTCTAAAGTAACTATTCACACTGATCATGCTGCTATTAAATATCTTATGGAAAAGAAAGATGCTAAACCTAGACTTATTAGATGGGTTCTCTTGCTACAAGAATTTGATTTGCATATTGTTGATAGAAAGGGAGCTGAGAACCCCGTTGCAGACAACTTGTCTAGGTTAGAAAATGTGCTTGATGACCCACTTCCTATTGATGATAGCTTTCCTGATGAGCAACTAAATGTCATAAATGCTTCTCATACTGCTCCATGGTATGCTGATTATGCTAATTACATTGTTGCTAAGTTTATACCACCTAGTTTCACATACCAGCAAAAGAAAAAGTTCTTCTATGATTTGAGGCATTACTTTTGGGATGACCCACATCTTTATAAAGAAGGAGTAGATGGTGTTATTAGACGTTGTGTACCTGAGCATGAACAGGAACAGATCCTACGCAAGTGTCACTCCGAAGCTTATGGAGGACACCATGCTGGAGATAGAACTGCACATAAGGTATTGCAATCTGGTTTTTATTGGCCTACTCTCTTCAAGGATGCCCATAAGTTTGTCTTATCTTGTGATGAATGTCAAAGAATTGGTAATATTAGTAGACGTCAAGAAATGCCTATGAATTATTCACTCGTTATTGAACCATTTGATGTTTGGGGCTTTGACTATATGGGACCTTTTCCTTCCTCTAATGGATATACACATATTTTAGTTGTTGTTGATTACGTTACTAAGTGGGTAGAAGCTATTCCAACTAGTAGTGCTGATCATAACACTTCTATTAAAATGCTTAAAGAAGTTATTTTTCCAAGATTTGGAGTCCCTAGATATTTAATGACTGATGGTGGTTCACATTTTATTCATGGTGCTTTCCGTAAAATGCTTGCTAAATATGATGTTAATCATAGAATTGCATCTCCTTATCACCCACAGTCTAGTGGTCAAGTAGAATTGAGTAATAGAGAGCTCAAATTAATTTTGCAAAAGACTGTTAATAGATCTAGAAAGAATTGGTCCAAGAAACTTGATGATGCATTATGGGCCTATAGAACTGCATATAAAAATCCTATGGGTATGTCTCCGTATAAAATGGTTTATGGAAAAGCATGTCACTTACCTCTCGAACTAGAACACAAGGCATATTGGGCTATTAAAGAACTCAATTATGATTTCAAACTTGCCGGTGAGAAGAGGTTATTTGATATTAGCTCACTTGATGAATGGAGAACCCAAGCCTACGAAAATGCCAAGTTGTTTAAAGAAAAAGTTAAAAGATGGCATGAAAAGAATACAAAAGCGTGAGTTTAATGTAGGTGATTATGTATTGCTATACAACTCTCGTTTAAGATTTTTTGCAGGAAAACTTCTCTCTAAATGGGAAGGTCCTTACGTTATCGAGGAGGTCCTATCGTTCCGGTGCCATAAAAATCAACAACTTCGAAGGCACAAATCCGAAGGTGGTGAACGGTCAAAGAATCAAACATTATATCTCAGGTAATCCCATAAATGTTGAAACCAATGTTATTGAAACCGTAACCCCGGAGGAATACATAAGGGACACTTTCCGGAATGTTTCAGACTCCGAAAAGGAATAGGTATGTGGTACGGTAAGTAAACCGACTCCAAAACAGTTTTTAAGGCAATATTTCTCTTTTGGAATATTTAGAAAAATAGAAAAATAAGAAGCAGTCCGGGAAGGACACGAGGGCTCCACGAGGGTGGAGGGCGGCCCTACCCCTGGGCGCGCCCCCTACCTCGTGGGCACCTCGTGTGCTCTCCGGACTCTATTTTCGTACACGACACGTATTTTGGTCGGTAAAAATTCATTATATAATCTCCCGGGGGTTTTGACTCCCGTATCACGCAAAAATCTCCTGTTTTTGTTTCGAGCTGTTTTTCTGACAGATCCAGGTCATCATGTCGTCTTCAAGCGCCCCCAAGGACCAGTTCTTCGAGAAGGTCATCAACCCCTACCTCGCAGAAGTGCTGCAACACCCTCAAACCATTGAGATGCGTGAGGGGTTGTTGCACATCCGCGATGCTGAGGGACCAAGGAAGACCGGAAGCACGGAGGCAAGGCTCGAGGCATTGGAGCAAGAAGTTTTCAAGTGTCAGGAGATGGTGGAGCGTGGACTCGATTCCAATCACATTATGATCACGGAGTTCACCAACAACCACAAGCTGGACGTCAAGGACATTGGGGAGGCCATCTTCAAGCTTCATAGAAAAACGAGCACCTCCAAGCCCAGATCTATGACCTGCAAAATCAAAACTGTGAGTATGAATATAGATTCAAGAGGATGAGTTTGGCTGCAGATTTGAGGTTTCAGGAGACTCGATCATCCTTCTATGATGGTGAGCCTATGCCTTGGAAGAAGGACGACAAGCCTACGCCATCAACAAAACCATCACCTTCTCCACCAACAAAGAAGAATTGAGTATCTGGTATGGGCACTCCCCTTGGCAACTGCCAAGCTTGGGGGAGTGCCCCGGTATCGTATCACCATCACTTTTATCTTTACCGTTTTTCTTAGTTCGATCCTTTTGGTAATATCTTGATCTAGTAGAATAAAAGTTCTTAGTATGATCTAGTTGTGAGTTTTGCTTTATATCCTTCTATGTAATCGAGTCCGTGAGCTATATAATAAAGATTAGTGTTGAGTCAAGGGCTTGATTATTTTTCCATGATCCTAAGGGAATAAAAGAAAAGAGAAAGAAATAAAAAGAAACAAAGAGATCATGTGAGATCTTATGGAGAGTAATGAGCTCACATAGAAAAGTATGATGAATAAAAGTTGTTGAGAGTTGACAAACATAGTTTTGGTCATCGTTGCAATTAATAGGAAGTAATAAAGAAAGAGAGGTCTTCACATATAAATATACTATCTTGGACATCTTTTATGATTGTGAGCACTCATTAAAATATGACATGCTAAAGAGTTGACGTTGGACAAGGAAGACAACGTAATGGGTTATGTTTTCTTACATCTGAGATAAATTATATTGTCATGGATCATCCAACATGGTTGAGCTTGCCTTTCCCCCTCATGCTAGCCAAATTCATCGCACCAAGTAGAGATACTACTTGTGCTTCCAAATACCCTTAAACCAGTTTTGCCATAAGAGTCCACCATACCTACCTATGGATTGAGTAAGATCCTCCAAGTAAGTTGTCATCGGTGCAAGCAATAAAAATTGCTCTCTAAATATGTATGACTTATTAGTGTGGGAGAAAATAAGCTTTATACGATCGTGTGATATGGAAGAAATAAAAGCGATAGACTGCATAATAAAGGTCCATATCACAAGTGGCAATATAAAGTGACGTTCTTTCGCATTAAGATTTTGTGCATCCAACCATAAAAGCGCATGACAACCTCTGCTTCCCTCTGCGAAGGGCCTATCTTTTACTTTTATCTCCTACCTTGCATAAGAGTCATGGTGATCTTCACCCTTCCTTTTTACATTTTATCCTTTGGCAAGCACAGTATGTTGGAAAGATCCTGGTATATATGGCTAATTGGATGTGAGTTTTCATGAACTATTATTGTTGACATTACCCTTGAGGTAAAACGTTGGGAGGCAAAACTATAAGCCCCTATCTTTCTCTGTGTCCGATTAAAACTCCATACCCATAAGTATTGCGTGAGTGTCAGCAATTGTGAAAGACTATATGATAGTTGAGTATGTGGACTTGCTGAAAAGCTCTTATACATTGACTCTTTCCTATGTTATGATAAATTGCAATTGCTTCAATGACTGAGATTATAGTTTGTTAGTTTTCAATGAAGTTTACGATTCATACTTGATATTGTGATTGAATTATTACTCTAGCATAAGAGATTATATGACAAGAATTATATAAGTTGTTGTTCTAAGAATGATCATGATGCCCTCATGTCTGTATTTTATTTTTATCGACACCTCTATCTCTAAACATGTGGACATATTTTTCGATTTCGGCTTTCGCTTGAGGACAAGCGAGGTCTAAGCTTGGGGGAGTTGATACGTCCATTTTGCATCATGCTTTTATATCGATATTTATTGCATTATGGGCTGTTATTACACATTATGTCACAATACTTATGCCTATTCTCTCTTATTTTACAAGGTTTACATAAAGAGGGAGAATGCCGGCAGCTGGGATTCTGGGCTGGAAAAGGAGCAAATATTAGAGACCTATTCTGCACAGCTCCAAAAGTCCTGAAACTTCACGGAAGACATTTTTCAGAATATATAAAAAATACTGAGCGGAAGAAGATTCACCAGGGGGGCACACCCTGCCCACGAGGGTGGGGGCGCGCCCCCCTACCTCGTGGGCCCCCTGGTGGCCCTCCGGTGGCCATCTTCTACTATATGGAGTCTTTCGATGGGAAAAAAAAAGCCATCTTCTCGGACGAAACTCCGCGCCACGAGGCGGAACCTTGGCGGAACCAATCTAGGGCTCTGGCGGAGCTGTTCTGCCGGGGAAACTTCCCTCCCGGAGGGGGAAATCATCCATCGTCATCACCAACGCTCCTCTCATCGGGAGAGGGCAATCTCCATCAACATCTTCATCAGCACCATCTCCTCTCAAAACCCTAGTTCATCTCTTGTATCCAATTCTTGTCTCCAAGTCCGGATTGGTGCTAGTAGGTTGCTAGTAGTGTTAATTACTCCTTGTAGTTGATGCTAGTTGGTTTAATTGGTGGAAGATCATATGTTCAGATCCTATATGCATATTAATACCCCTCTGATTATGAACATGTTTATGCTTTGTGAGTAGTTACATTTGTTCCTGAGGACATGGGAGAAGTCTTGCTATTAGTAGTCATGTGAATTTGGTATTCGTTCGATATTTTGATGAGATGTATGTTGTCTCTCCTCTAGTGGTGTTATGTGAACGTCGACTACATGACACTTCACCATTATTTGGGCCTAGAGGAAGGCATTGGGAAGTAATAAGTAGATGATGGGTTGCTAGAGTGACAGAAGCTTAAACCCTAGTTTATGCGTTGCTTCGTAAGGGGCTGATTTGGATCCATATGTTTCATGCTATGGTTAGGTTTACCTTAATACTTTTGTTGTAGTTGCGGATGCTTGCAATAGAGGTTAATCATAAGTGGGATGCTTGTCCAAGTAAGGGCAGTACCCAAGCACCGGTCCACCCACATACCAAATTATCAAAGTACCGAACACGAATCATATGAACGTGATGAAAACTAGCTTGACGATATTCCCATGTGTCCTCGGGAGCGCTTTTCTCTATATAAGAGTTTGTCCAGGCTTGTCCTTTGCTACAAAAAGGATTGGGCCACCTTGCTGCACTTTATTTACTTTTGTTACTTGTTGCTCGTTACAAATTATCCTATCACAAAACTATCTGTTACCACTTATTTCAGTACTTGCAGAGAATACCTTGCTGGAAACCGCTTATCATTTCCTTCTGCTCCTCGTTGGGTTCGACACTCTTACTTATAAAGGAGCTACGATAGTCCCTATACTTGTGGGTCATCAGTACATGGTGGGTTTATGGTACCGGCGAAAGTTGCGCGATACTAGAGAGGCTAGCAATGGTGGAAGGGTGAGAGTGCGTATAATCCATGGACTCAACATTAGTCATAAAGAACTCACATACTTATTGCAAAAATCTATTAGTTATCGAAACAAAGTATTACGCGCATGCTCCTAGGGGGATAGATTGGTAGGAAAAGACCATCGCTCGTCCCCGACCGCCACTCATAAGGAAGACAATCAATAAATAAATCATGCTCCGACTTCATCACATAACGGTTCACCATACGTGCATGCTAGGGAATCACAAACTTCAACACAAGTATTTCTCAAATTCACAACTACTCAACTAGCATGACTCTAATATCACCATCTCCATATCTCAAAACAATTATCAAGTATCAAACTTCTCATAGTATTCAATGCACTTGTATGAAAGTTTTTATTATTGCATGTTGTTCTAAAGGACTCTCAAAATAATATAAGTGAAGCATGAGAGAACAATTATTTCTATAAAATAAATCACCACCGTGCTCTAAAAGATATAAGTGAAGCACTAGAGCAAAAACTATATAGCTCAAAAGATATAAGTGAAGCACTAGAGTAAAAATTATATAGCTCAAAAGATATAAGTGAAGCACATAGAGTATTCTAATAAATTCCAAATCATGTGAGTCTCTCTCAAAAGGTGTGTACAGCAAGGATGATTGTGGTAAACTAAAAAGCAAAGACTCAAATCATACAAGACGCTCCAAGCAAAACACATATCATGTGGTGAATAAAAATATAGCTCCAAGTAAAGTTACCGATAGACGAAGACGAAAGAGGGGATGCCTTCCGGGGCATCCCCAAGCTTAGGCTTTTTGGTGTCCTTGAATTTTACCTTGGGGTGCCATGGGCATCCCCAATCTTAGGCTCTTGCCACTCTTTGTTCCATAATCCATCAAATCTTTACCCAAAACTTGAAAACTTCACAACACAAAACTCAAATAGAAAATCTCGTGAGCTCGTTAGCGAAAGAAAACAAAACACCACTTCAAGGTACTGTAATGAACTCATTATTTATTTATATTGGTGTTAAACCTACTGTATTCCAACTTCTCTATGGTTTATAAACTCTTTTACTATCCATAGATTCATCAAAATAAGCAAACAACACACGAAAAACAGAATCTGTGAAAAACAGAACAGTCTGTAGTAATCTGTAGCTAAGCAATCTGGAACCCCAAAAATTCTAAAATAAATTTCTGGACGTGAGGAATTTATCTATTAATCATATCAAAAATAATTAACTAAATATCACTTTCCAAATAAAAATGGCAGCAGTTCTCGTGAGCGCTAAAGTTTCTGTTTTTTACAGCAAGATTAAAAAGACTTTCCCCAAGTCTTCCCAACGGTTCTACTTGGCACAAACACTAATTAAACACAAAACACAAAAACCAAGGCTAGATAAATTATTTATTACTAAACAGAGCAAAAATCAAGGAATAAAAATAAAATTGGGTTGCCTCCCAACAAGCGCTATCGTTTAACGCCCCTAGCTAGGCATAAAAGCGAAGATAGATCTAGGTATTGCCATCTTTGGTAGGCAATCCATAAGTGGCTCTCATAATAGATTCTATATGGTAATTTAATTTTCTTTCTAGGAAAGTGTTCCATGCCTTTCCTTAATGGAAATTGGAATCTAATATTCCTTCCTTCATATCAATAATTGCACCAATCGTTCTAAGGAAAGGTCTACCAAGAATAATAGGACATGAAGGATTGCAATCTATATCAAGAACAATGAAATCTACGGGCACATAGTTCCTATTTGCAACAATAAGAACATCATTAATTCTTCCCATAGGTTTCTTAATAGTGGAATCCGCAAGGTGCAAGTTTAAAGAACAATCATCAAAATCATGGAAACCTAGCAAATCACACAAAGTTTTTGGAATCGTGGAAACACTAGCACCCAAATCACACAAAGCATAGCACTCATGATCTTTAATTTTTATATAGTAGGTTCCCACTCATCATAAAGTTTTCTAGGGATAGAAACTTCCAACTCAAGTTTTTCTTCATAAGATTGCATCAAAGCATCAACGATATGTTTAGTAAAAGCTTTATTTTGACTATAAGCATGAGGAGAATTTAGCACGGATTGCAACAAGGAAATACAATCTATCAAAGAGCAATTATCATAATTAAATTCCTTGAAATCCAAAATAGTGGGTTCATTGATATCTAGTTTTAACCTCTTCAATCCCACTTTTAACAATTTTAGCATCAAGATCTAAAGACTCCGAATTTTTGGAACGCCTTCTAGGTAAAGGTGGCTCATCTTCAGCCCCATAATTATCAAGATTCATATTGCAAAACAAAGATTTAATAGGGGACACATCAATAACTTTTAGATCTTCATCTTTATTTTCATAGAAACTAGAAGAACACGCTTTACTAAAGCAATCTTTCTTAGCACACATCCTAGCGGTTCTTTCTTTGCACTCATCAATGGAAATTCTCATGGCTTTGAGAGACTCATTGATATCATGCTTAGGTGGAATAGATCTAAGTTTCAAAGAATCAACATCAAGAGAAATTCTATCAACGTTCCTAGCCAATTCATCAACCTTAAGCAATTTTTCTTCAAGCAAAGCATTGAAATTCTTTTGCGAATTCATAAACTCCTTAACACTAGTCTCAAATTCAGAGGGCATCTTATTAAAATTTCCATAAGAATTGTTGTAGGAATTACCATAATTATTAGAGGAATTACTAGGAAAGCCTAGAATTAAAATTACCTCTATACGCGTTGTTACCAAAATTGTTCCTACCAACAAAATTCACATCCATAGATTCATTATTATTCTCAATCAAAGTAGACAAAGGCATATCATTAGGATCAGTAGGAGCACTCTTATTAGCAAACAATTTCATAAGTTCATCCATCTTTCCACTCAAAACATTAATTTCTTCTATCGCATGCACTTTTTTACTAGTAGATCTTTCGGTGTGCCATTGAGAATAATTAACCATAATATTATCTAGGAGTTTAGTAGCTTCTCCTAAAGTGATTTCCATAAAAGTGCCTCCCGCGGCCGAATCTAAAATATTTCTAGAAGCAAAATTCAATCCGGCATAAAAATTTGTATAATCATCCATAAATTCAAACCATGTGTAGGGCAATTACGTATCATTAATTTCATCCTCTCCCAAGATTGTGCAACATGTTCATGATCAAGTTGCTTAAAATTCATAATATCGTTTCTAAGAGAGATGATCTTGCGGGAGGAAAATACTTAGAGATAAAAGCATCTTTGCACTTATTCCATGAATCAATACTATTTTTAGGCAAAGACGAAAACCAAGCTTTAGCACGATCTCTAAGCGAAAATGGAAATAGCTTATTTAACAATATCATTATCCACATCTTTCTTCTTTTGCATATCACACAAATCAACAAAGTTGTTTAGATGGGTAGCGGCATCTTCACTAGGAAGGCCGGCGAATTGATCTTTCATGACAAGATTCAACAAAGCAGCATTAATTTCACAAGATTCAGCATCGGTAAGAGGAGCAATCGGAGTGCTAAGAAAATCCTTGTTGTTGGTATTGGTAAAGTCACACAATTTAGTATTATCTTGAGCCATTGTGACAAGCAAGCAATCCAACACACAAGCAAACAAGAAACGGGCAAAAGAGGCAAATAGAAAAAGAGAAGGGGAACAGAGAGAGAGGGAGAGAGGAAAAGAGGGTGAATAAAACGGCAAGGGTGAAGTGGGGAGAGGAAAACAGAGGCAAATGGCAAATAATGTAATGCGAGGGATAAGAGTTTGTGATGGGTACTTGGTATGTCTTGACTTGTGTAGATCTCCCCGGCAACGGCGCCAGAAATGGCTTGTTGTTGGGACAGATCTTGACTTGACTTGGCGCGAATCTCCCCGGCACCGGCGCCAGAAATACTTCTTGCTACCTCTTGAGCATTCATTGGTTTTCCCTTGAAGAGGAAAGGGTGATGCAGTAAAGTAGCGTAAGGATTTCCCTCAGTTTTGAGAACCAAGGTATCCATCCAGTAGGAGAATCATGGCTCAAGTCCCACGCAACCTACACAAACAATAAGAACCTCACAACCACGCGATAAAGGGGTTGTCAATCCCTCACAGTCACTTTACGAGAGTGAGATGATAGATATGATAAGATAATATTTTTGGTATTTTATGATAAAGAAAATAAAGATGCCAAAGTAAAATAAACGGCAATAGAAAATAACTAAGTATTGGAGATTAATTGATAGAAGATAGACCCGGGGGCCATAGGTTTCACTAGTGGCTTCTCTCAAGAGCATAAGTATACGGTGGGAAACTAATTAGTGTCGAGCAATTGATAGAATTGAGCATAGTTATGAGAATAACTAGTATCATCATGTATATAGGCATCACGTCTGAGAACAAGTAGGACCGAAACATTCTACATCTACTACTATTACTCCACACATCGATCGCTATCCAGCATGCATCTAGAGTATTAAGTTCATAAGAACAGAGTAATGCTTTAAGTAAGATGACATGATGTACAGGGATAAACTCATGCAATATGATATAAACCCCATCTTTTTATCCTCGATGGCAACAATACAATACGTGTCGTTTCCCTTTCTGTCACTGGGATCGAGCACCGCAAGATTGAACCCAAAGCTAAGCACTTCTGCCATTGCAAGAAAGATCAATCTAGTAGGCCAAGCCAAACTGATAATTCAAAGAGACTTGCAAAGCTAAACCAATCATACATAAAAGAATTCAGAGGAGAATCAAATATTGTTCATAGATAAACTGGATCATAAACCCATAATTCATCGGATCTCAACAAACACATCGCAAAAGAAGATTACATCGAATAAATCTCCAAGAGAATCGAGGACAACTTTGTATTGAGATCCAAAGAGAGAGAAGAAGCCATCTAGCTAATTAACTATGGACCCGAAGTGTAAGTGCATCTAGTGCCACCCCTAGTTGGTTTTGGAGTATTGACGACAAACCTAGTTGAGGGACTAATGTGTTTGTGAGAATTGCAGGATAACACAGGTAGAAGTCCCTCATTGATTCGGTTTTCCTACCAGAGATGACCCCTAAAAATGTATGAAGACATTGAAGTCAAAGGTGGTATGTGAAGACATTCACATTGAAGACTATGACAGAGAGAAGACATCGCGTGAAGACTATGGAGCGCGAAGACTTAGTTCTTTCGTCGTTCTTTTTCTTCTTTGTTGAGTCATAGGAACCACCGTACTGTTAAGTGGGGTCCAAGAGAACCAGTCAGAATGACTGAAGTGATGCTTAACCAAAATCCTATGTCTTCGAGTGAAGACTATGAGAGCAAATCTTGTCCAGAGTTGGATAAGTCAGCTTTGCTTGTAGCCCAAGTAAAGTTGCCGTGTGTGTTTGAAATCTGACCATTGGAACACGTGTCAGTTCCTTAGTGACCCAGGGTCATTTCAGACAAATCAGGTCGGGTTGCCTAGTGGCTATAAATAGCCCACCCCCTACAACCATAAACGGTTGGCTGCTCAGAGTTAGAGTATGGCTTTTGTCGTTTGAGAGCAACCCACCTCGAAGCCTTTGAGAGAGAATTCCTTGCGAGGATAAAGCCCTAAACACCCAGAGCCAAAGAGTGTTAGGCATCACTTAAGTCTTCCTGTCTGTGTGATCTGAAGACTTATTACACTTGAGGACTGTGAATCCTCCAGCCGGTTAGGCGTCGCGTTCTGAGCATCCAAGAGTCATTGTGGATCGCCGGTGAACGAAGTCTGTGAAGGTTTGGAAGTCTACCTTGAAGACTTACCAGAGTGATTGGGCGAGGACTGGGTGTCCTTAGCTCAAGGGGAATAAGGTGAAGACGAGGTCTTCTGAGTTGAATCTCAGCCTCCCTAACCAGACGTACAGTTGTCACAGCAACTGGAACTGGTCCAACAAATCATTGTCTTCAACGAGTCACTGGTTTCATCCTTCCCTTCCCTTTACTTACTGTTGGTCCTTGTGAAGTCATTGTATGATTGCTTTTTTTTGTCTTCACTGAGTGACTGCTTGTTCTGATTGGCTTCACAATATCTTCCTACCTGATCTTTACTGCCTAGCTGCTATTAGTCATTGTGCTTTCACTTCATTGAATACTTGACTATGGTTTGCCTAGTGTAGTCTACCTTCCGCTGTATGGTAATAGGTTTATTTCTATCGTTTGTCTTCGAAACTTCCATGTTTTGAAGACTTTCATAAAAATCGCCTATTCACCCCCCTCTAGTCGATCACTAGCACTTTCAATTGGTATCAGAGCAAGGTACTCCCTTGTTCTGTGTGATTCGGTTTAACCACCTAGGAGTTTTAGCTATGTCGACTGCAGGGATAATTAAAGTCTCCGCTGCTTGCCCCGTCTTCGATGGAACTGAATATCCCTACTGGAAGAATAAGATGCGCATGCATCTTGAAGCCATTGATGTCGACCTATGGTATGTCGTCAAGAATGGCGTTCCCAAGGCTGGTGAAGGTGTCCGCTGCTGATGTCAAGAAGTTCGTTCAACTGGACTCCACTGCCAAGAACATCATCTGTGGTCATCTGACCAAAGGACAGTATGGCCGCGTGAGTGCTTTGGAAACATCTAAGCTAGTCTGGGACTGGCTCTCCAAGGTCAATGAAGGCGTCTCAACCCAGAGAGATCAGAGAATCAGTGTCCTTCGCAACCTCTTCAACCGCTTCAAGAGAAATGACAATGAGAACGTCCAGCTACGTTTGATCGACTCACTGACATCACAAATGAGCTTCAAGCTCTCGGCGCACTGAGATCACCAAGCATGAAGTCGTCAAGACACTCCTGAGATCACTTGACAGCTCGTTTGACACCCTAGCCCTGATGATTCAAGAACGTCCTGATTTCAAGACACTCGATCCGTCTGACATACTTGAGAGGCTCAACACACATGAGTTTCAGCTTTCTGAGAAAAGAGACATCTACGGTCCCAACTATGGGCGAACTCGTGCCTTGAAGGCAAAAGCTGTCTCCTCATCTGAAGAAGAATCTGACAGCAAGTTCTGATGATCCTGAAGACATTGGAAAGGAGCTTGCTATGCTTGTGAAGAAGTTCCAAAAATTCACCAAGAAGAAAGGCTTCAGAAAGTCTTCACGATCAAGCTCAAGGAATGATGAAGCTTCTGCTCATGACTACAAGAAGAGAACATGCCACAAGTGCAAGAAACCTGGCCACTACATCTCTGAGTGTCCGCAGTGGGACAATGAGAACAAGAAAAGAAGAAGAAGAGCAAGGAATATGACTCTGACGAGACAGAAGAAGAAGAAGAAATACTCAAAGTCTTCTTCCAAGTCTTCCTCAAAGTCTTCATCACACAAGAAGAGCTCATCTGGCAAGGCACGTGCGTTTGTTGGCAAGGAAATGGATTCAGAGGAGGAGTCCGCTTCTGAGGAGGCGGAGGTGGAGTCTGAGGAGGAGTCGATTCTGGCGTTGCAAGTCTGGCTACAGCATACGTTGCCAAGTCCATCTTCAACACTGAAGACAATGACTTCATCACCGACACCGATGCAAATGACAAGAGATCTACTCCGCTCCTACCTACTGCTTCATGGCACGCGGTGCCAAGGTAAACACACGCACTACTCACTATCAAACATCTAGTGAAGATGACTCTAATTGTGGTTCAAGACCCAGCTACAAAACACTTGCTAAAATTGCAACTGAACAACAGAAAGCTATGGAACATATTCAAAAATTGTTAGACAAAAGTGATGATCTGTTAGGCGCTTAAATGACTCGATCTGAGTCCTTAATTGAAGACATAAAAAATCTTCACGTTAAGTATGAGGAACTTGAAAGTCGTCATGAAACGCTCTCAACAACTCATGAAAAGCTTTCCTATGATTATCTTCAAAGGAAGCAAGATCTTGAGAAATTGAGAGCGGCTCATGAAGATCTTCAAAAGAAAAAACGAGTCACTTCGCGCCGAACAGATCAGTTCCGCTCAGGAAGGATTTGAACCACCATGTCTTAAATGCATTGAGCGTGATAATGCTACTTCTGTTGCTGAATGTTCTACTGCTACTACTGTTACAATATCTTCAACTGTTGATGTGGGAACTAACCCCTCTGCTGAGGATACCACTGCTATTGCTGATGAGAATGCTAGGTTGAAGACATTGCTTGAAACAGGGATGTACAAAAGTGTTAAAGGGCATCAGACACTATGTGATGTCCTCAAAAAGCAGATCCTGAACCGAAACCCGAGGAAAGAGGGTGTTGGGTTCGTAAGGAAAATGAATGCTGATGGCTCTTACTAGAAACCTGAGCAGTACCCCAAAACCACATGGGTTGATGCAAAGGAATCTTCAGCAGATCCATCCACTCTATCTGGCTTCACTTGTGCTAACCCCATTGTCATTGATGAATCCTTTGATGCAAACTATAAACTGTTTAAGAATCAGAATGGTGAAGTGTTTGCCAGGTATATTGGTACTAACTGCAGGAATGGGCCGCCTATGAAGAAGATCTGGGTGCCGAAAAAGTGTTTGGAGAATCTTCCTGTGAATGTCATCATGACACCACAAGTGAAGAAGACAAACCCCAGACCACAGGCTTCATACGGTCCAAAGGCTTCATACAGACAGAGGACTCACCTGAGTCGCACTAATGCAAATGTTTTGCAGGGAAACCATACTCAGGCGTATGAATATGAGCGCGGTTCATCAAACCACCATGTTCATAAGACCAAGAACTATTTTTCTTATTCTTATGAGTACTATTGTCCGCCTGCAAGACTGTTTGCTAGGGCTCCAAAGTCAAAGTTCTCAGATGCTGCACTTAGACTTATTGCTTCTAAGCCACCCTTGAAGATGTGGGTGGCTAAGAAAGCTTAACTCTCTTTTGCAGGGAAGGGTCTCCAGTAGAAAACCAAAATCGTCTGACGCTATTGCTGGGGACCTTAAACATCTTGTAGGGCGCAAGATCAAATGCCCGAATGGTCTTACTATGTACTTCGTTCCTGAATCGCTTGCTACTCTCCCTATCAGTCCTAATCTAGATCTAATCTTTCATAACCCACTGGTTCGTCAAATGTTTTTGCTTCACAATTCTCTTCGTGAAGCCTATCCCCCTAACTGCACTGTAGGGTACGACACCAGCGTCTTCAGAATGGATTATTGATAGTGGGTCTACCAATCACATGACTGGCAAAAGAAGCCTTCTTATGGACTCAACCTTACGTCCATCCGACAAGAGTCACATCACATTTGCTGACACTGGTAAAAGTAAGGTATTGGGTCTAGGTAGATTTGCAATCTCAAAGGATCAACACATGGATAAAGTCATGCTTGTTGAATCCCTTAGCTTCAACTTAATGTCTGTCTCAATGCTTTGCGATTTGAACATGATCGTAATGTTTGGAAAATATCGCTACCTTGTTCTAATGGAATCTGACAAGTCTCTAGTTTTTGAAGGGTATCGGAAAGATGATTTGTACGTGGTAGATTTCTCAGCAGGACCACAGCTTGCCGTATGTCTTCTAGCAAAAGCTTCAGAATGCTGGCTCTGGCATCGGAGGCTAGGGCATGCTGGCATGAGGAACCTCCACACCCTTGCAAAGAAGAAGAATGTCATAGGCATTGAGGGCGTCAAGTTCAAGAAAGATCACTTATGCGGTGCCTGTGAAACAGGAAAGATGACGAGGGCCAAACATCCCTCGAAGACAATCATGACAACTACTCGACCCTTCGAACTGGTCCACATGGATCTTTTCGGTCCCACTCATTACTCAACTCTTACTAATACTGCTTGTCTCTATGGCTTTGTCATTGTTGATGATTATTCTAGATATACTTGGGTGCACATAATCCTCTACAAGACTGAAGTGCAGGATGTCTTCAGACGCTTCGCCAATCGAGCAATGAACAACTATGGCGCCAAGATAAAGCACATCAGAAGTGACAATGGCACTGAATTCAAGAACACTGGCCTTGATACATATCTTGATACTTTGGGCATCACACATGAATTCTCAGCTCCATACAGGCCACAGCAGAATGGCGTCGTCGAACGCAAGAACAGAACACTCATTGAGATGGCCCGAACGATGCTAGATGAATACAAGACTCCAAGAAAATTCTGGCCTGAAACTATTGATACTGCATGCCATACAATCAATCGTGTTTATCTTCACAAGCTTCTGAACAAGACATCTTATGAGCTCCTTACTAGCAAGAAGCCAAATGTCAGTTACTTCAGAGTATTTGGAGCCAGGTGCTGGATCAAGGATCCACATCACACTTCAAAATTTGCACCAAAAGCACATGAGGGTTTTATGCTTGGATATGGAAAGGATTCGCACTCCTACAGAGTCTTCAATCTCTTTCATTATAAAGTGGTTGAAACAGTGGATGTGCAGTTCGATGAGACTAACGGTTCACAAAGAGAGCACCTGCCAAATGTGCTAGATGAAGTTCCATCCAGCGAATCAATCAAACTAATGGGAACTGGAGAAATCATACCCTCAGAAGCTCAACCTGAAGAGGAACTTATCATCTCCACACCTGATCAACCTGAAGACAATGCTCAGCCTGAAGACAATCCCTCTAACAATGAAAATGATCAGCAAGAGCAAAATCTTCGCCCTGTACATCCTCGCGTTGCCAATGAAGTGCAGATTGAGAGAATAATTGATAGCATCAATGCACCTGGTCCGCTCACTTGTTCAAGGGCAACTCAGCTAGCAAATTTCTGTGGGCACTTCACATTCTTCTCAATAACAGAACCCAAGAAAGTTAAAGAAGCCTTCATGGAACCTAAATGGATTCAAGCTATGCAAGAAGAGCTCCAACAGTTTGAGCTGAATAATGTATGGGAACTGGTTAAGTGTCCTGATCCTCGGAAGCACAATATAATAGGCACCAAATGGATATACCACAACAAGCAAGATGAGCATGGTCAAGTTGTCAGAAACAAAGCTCGTCTCGTTGCTCAAGGATATACTCAAGTGGAAGGAATTGACTTCGATGAAACCATTTCTCCTGTGGCTCGACTTGAAGCCATACGCATACTGCTGGCCTATGCAAATCATCATAACATACTTCTATATCAAATGGATGTGAAGAGCGCTTTTCTCAATGGCAAGATTGAAGAAGAAGTGTATATTGCACAACCGCCTGGCTTTGAAGATCCAAAACATCCTGACATGGTATACAAGCTCAACAAGGCACTGTATGGCCTCAAGCAAGCCCCTCGGGCTTGGTATGACACACTCAAATACTTCCTGAAGAGCAAAGGCTTCATACCTGGTTCCCTCGACCCCACTCTCTTCACGAAGACATATGATGGTGAACTGTTTGTGTGCCAAATATATGTGGATGACATCATCTTCGGCTGCACCAATCAGAAGTACAGTGAAGAGTTTGGATATATGATGCAAGAGCAATATCAGATGTCCATGATGGGAGAGCTGAAGTTCTTCCTCGGTCGTCAAATACGACAGCAACGCAACGGCATCTTCATATCTCAAGAGATGTATCTCAAAGATTGCCTGAAGAAGTTCGGTATGCAAGACTGCAAAGGCTTCACGACGCCAATTCCAGCCAAAGATCATCTGGGTCCCGACGACAATGGTAAAGAGTTCGATCAAAAGGTATACCGCTCCATGATTGGTTCTTTACTTTATCTATGTGCATCTAGGCCAGATATTATGCTTAGTGTTTGCATGTGTGCTCGATTCCAAGCAGCACCAAAGGAGTCGCATCACTTAGCTGTGAAGCGAATTCTTCGATATTTGGCTCACACCCCAACTCTAGGATTATGATATCCAAAGGGCTCAGAGTTGAAAGTGCGTTATATCGACTAGAGGGGGGGGGGGGTGAATAGGCGATTTTTATGAAAGTCTTCAAAACGTGGAAGTTTCAAAGACAAAGGATAGAAATAAACCTATTACCATGCAGCGGAAGGTAGACTACACTAGGCAAACCATAGTCAAGTATTCAATGAAGTGAAAGCACGATGACTAATTGCAGCAATGTAGTGAGGATCAGGTAGGAAGATATTATGAAGCCAAACAGAACACGCAGTCACTCAGTGAAGACAAAAGATAGTGCAATCATACAATGACTTCACAAGGACCAACAGTAAGTAAAGGGAAGGGAAGGATGAAACTAGTGACTCGTTGAAGACAATGATTTGTTGGACCAGTTCCAGTTGTTGTGACAACTGTACGTCTGGTTAGGGCGGCTAGGTATTTCAACCTGAGGACACACAGTCCCGGACACCCAGTCCTGAACACGCAGCTCAGGATACCCAGTCCTCACCATATTCCCGTTGAGCTAAGGTCACACAGACCTCGCCCAATCACTCTGGTAAGTCTTCAAGGTAGACTCCCAAACCTTCACAAACTTCGTTCACCGGCAATCCAAAATGTCTCTTAGATGCTCAGAACGCGATGCCTAACCGGCTGGAGGATTCACAGTCCTCAAGTGTAATAAGTCTTCAGATCACACAGACAAGAAGACTTAAGTGATGCCTAACACTCTTTGGCTCTGGGTGGTTAGGGATTTATCCTCGCAAGGAATTCTCTCTCAAGGGCTTCGAGGTGGGTTGCTCTCAAACGACAAAAGCCGTACTCTAACTCTGAGCAGCCAACCGTTTGTGGTTGTAGGGGGTGGGATATTTATAGCCACTAGGCAACCCGACCTGATTTGTCCGAAATGACCCTGGGTCACTAAGGAACTGACACGTGTTCCAACGGTCAGATTTCAAACTCACATGGCAACTTTACTTGGGCTACAAGCAAAGCTGACTTGTCCGACTCTGGACAAGATTCGCTCTCATAGTCTTCACTCGAAGACATAGGTTTTGGTTAAGCATCACTTCAGTCATTCTGACTGGTTCTCTTGGACCCCACTTAACAGTACGGTGGTTCCTATGACTCAACAAAGAAGAAACAGAACTACGAAAGATCTAAGTCTTCGAGCTCCATAGGCTTCATGCGATGTCTTCTCTTGTCATAGACTTCAATGAGAATATCTTCATAAACCACCTTTGACATCAATGTCTTCATACATTTTTAGGGGTCATCTCTGGTAGGAAAACCGAATCAATGAGGGACTTCTACCTGTGTTATCCTGCAATTCTCACAAACACATTAGTCCCTCAACTAGGTTTGTCGTCAATACTCCAAAACCAACTAGGGGTGGCACTAGATGCACTTACAATCTGCCCCTTTTGGTGATTGATGACAAACTAGTTGAAGTTTTCAACGGGGAATATAATATGTGAAATTGTAAGAGGATAGGGAATTGTCTTCATAAGCTGTGAGGGCTCCCCCTGAAGATGTGCATATAAGTAATTTGCTTTTGGAATGCAAATGCACATGGCATGTTGTGCTTGTGGAGATCCTCTTCAACTTATGATGACAATCCACTATGCATGTGAAGGTATGTGAATATAATGACATGCATAATGGAAAATGGATGTCTGCAAAATGATCTAAGTGCGGAATTTATCATCGCACATGCGGAATTTATCATCGCATCACAAAGTGGCAAATAAGTAGCAGACGACCATCGAGTTTAAGTTTTACAACTCAAAGAACAAAATGTATCAAAACGAGAGTTGTAAACACGAAGAAAAATATAAAGCAACCGCCCATATGGACCCACTTGAAGACTATCAAACTCATATGCTTCTCCCCCTTTTGTCAGTAAGGACCAAAAAGGTTTGAAGACATAGAGCATCTACTCGTTCCCATGAAGAGTAGGTGAAGCAGCAGGGTCGTCAGTGGTGTTCGGCGGTGCAGAAGAACTTGGAGCAGTGTCGAAGCGTGCTGAAGGAGGTGGCGGTGAAGTAGCATCGTCTTCGTCCTCGATCACTCTAGCATTCACAGTCGTAGCAGAGTAAGAGAACTCAGAGTCTTCAAGAGATGGAGTTCGTCGCAGCACTGCCCTTCGAGGAGGTGTGGAGTCAAACTTGAAGCGTTCAGAGAAGCCATCCTCTTGAATATCATCTTCAGAGCACATAAGCGTCATCCCTTTCCATGTGCGTCGAGAGGTTTCATGTGCAACAAAGGCATTCTTGGTGGAAAGATTGCGAATGCGGTTGACATCCACCAAGAGGCTTTGCATTTGGCGCTTCAGCCAGTCATGATGCCTATCCTATTTCTGATGGAGGGCCACTAGAAGCTCTCGGTCATTGAGAACACGAGTGCGCTTCTTGGGTTGTTGGGCAATTGTGCTATCGGTGGCTTCAGTAAGGGCAGGATGTGGTGCACGTGTAGTGCCAGCCAAAGGATAAACACGAGTGACTGCTTCAACTCCTTCAATGTTCTGAGAAAAACTTTGATGCTCCGCATTCTGAAGACTTAGAGGTTCCTTGGAAGGCTGTAGGATCGAAAGTATGTCTAGAGGGGGGGTGATTAGACTACTTGACCAAATAAAAACTTAACCTTTTCCCAATTTTAGTTCTTGGCAGATTTTAGCTAATTTAGGACAAGTCAAGCAATCATCACATGATTCAAGCAAGCATGCAAAGAGTATATTGGCAGCGGAAAGTAAAGCATGCAACTTGCAAGAATGTAAAGGGAAGGGTTTGGAGAATTCAAACGCTATTGGAGACACGGATGTTTTTCCCGTGGTTCGGATAGGTGGTGCTATCCTACATCCACGTTGATGGAGACTTCAACCCACGAAGGGTAACGGTTGCGCGAGTCCACACAGGGCTCCACCCAAGGGTAACGGTTGCGCGAGTCCACACAGGGCTCCACCCACGAAGGGTCCATGAAGAAGCAACCTCCCACAAAGGGTCCACGAAGAAGCAACCTTGTCTATCCCACCATGGCCATCGCCCACACAGGACTTGCCTCACTAGCGGTAGATCTTCATGAAGTAGGCGATCTCCTTGCCCTTACAAACTCCTTGGTTCAACTCCACAATCTTGTCGGAGGCTCCCAAGTGACACCTAGGCAATCTAGGAGACACCACTCTCCAAGAAGTAACAAATGGTGTGTAGGTAATGAACTCCTTGCTCTTGTGCTTCAAATGATAGTCTCCCCAACACTCAACTCTCTCTCATAGGATTTGGATTTGGTTGAAAGAGGATTTGAGTGGAAAGCAACTTGGGAAGGCTAGAGATCAAGATTCATATGGTAGGAATGGAATGTCTTGGTCTCAACACATGAGTAGGTGGTTCTCTCTCAGAACATATGAGTTGGAATGGTGTGTGTGTTCTGATGGCTCTCACTTTTAGTGAGAAGAAGGTGGAGGCGTATATATAGCCTCCACACAAAATCCAACCGTTACACAATTTTCCAATCTCGGTGGGACCGAATCAATAAGCTCGGTCGGACCGAAAAAGTAAACCTAGTGACCGTTAGTGATTTTCGGTGGGACTGACATGCAACTCGGTAGGACCGATATGGTTAGGGTTTGGGCATAACGTAATCTCGGTGAGACCGATTACACAAACTCGGTGAGACCGAATTTGGTAATTAGCTAACCAGAGAGTTGGTCAGGCAAACTCGGTGGGACCGATTTGCTCTTTCGGTGAGACCGAGTGGAACTCGGTGAGACCGAAAAGTTACAAAGGGGAAACACTGAGTTTACATTGCAATCTCGGTGGGACCGATTCGCTCTTTCGGTGGGACCGAAAAGTTACGAAAGGGAAACAGAGAGTTTGCAACCCCATCTCGGTGAGACCGAGATCCCTATCGGTAGGACCGAATTGCTAGGGTTTGGCAGTGGCTAATGACAAGTGAAACTCGGTGGCGCCGGATAGGAAGAATCGGTAGGACCGAGTTTGGCTTAGGGTTTAGGTCATATGTGGATATGGGA
>NC_053028.1:427007672-427046370 GCF_003073215.2 Triticum urartu | reverse complement strand
TAAGACTCGATAAAATAAAATACGGACATGAGGGCATCATGATCATTCTTAGAACAACAACTTATATAATTCTTGTCATATGATTTCTTATGCTAGAGTAATAATTCAATCACAATTTCAAGTATGAATCGTAAACTTCATTGAAAACTAACAAACTATAATCTCAGTCATTGGAGCAATTGCAATTTATCATAACATAGGAAAGAGTCAACATATAAGAGCTTTTCAGCAAGTCCACATACTCAACTATCATATAGTCTTTCACAATTGTTGACACTCACGCAATACTTACGGATATGGAGTTTTAATCGGACACAGAGAAAGATATGGGCTTATAGTTTTGCCTCCCAACGTTTTACCTCAAGGGTAATGTCAACAATAATAGTTCATGAAAACTCACATCCAATTAGCCATATATACTAGGATCTTTCCAACATATTGTGCTTGCCAAAGGATAAAATATAAAAAGGAAGGGTGAAGATCACCATGACTCTTATGCAAGGTAGGAGATAAAAGTAAAAGATAGGCCCTTCGTAGAGGGAAGCAGAGGTTGTCATGCGCTTTTATGGCTGGGTGCACAAAATCTTAATGCGAAAGAACGTCACTTTATATTGCCACTTGTAATATGGACCTTTATTATGCAGTCTGTCACTTTTATTTCTTCCATATCACACGATCGTATAAAGCTTATTTTCTCCAACACTAATAAGTCATACATGTTTAGAGAGCAATTTTTATTGCTTTGCACCGATGACAACTTACTTGGAGGATCTTACTCAATCCATAGGCAGGTATGGTGGACTCTCATGGCAAACCTGGTTTAAGGGTATTTAGAAGCACAGGTAGTATCTCTACTTAGTGCGATGAATTTGGTAGCTGAGAGGGAAAGGCAAGCTCAACCATGTTGGAGTGATCCATGACAATATAATTTATCTGCATGTAAGAAAACATAACCCATTACGTTGTCTTCCTTGCCCAAACGTCAACTCTTTTAGCATATATTTTAATGAGTGCTCACAATCATAAAAGATGTCCAAGATAGTATATCTATATGTGAAGACCTCTCTTTCTTTATTACTTCCTATTAATTGCAACGATGACCAAACCTATGTTTGTCAACCCTCAACAACTTTTATTCATCATACTTTTTCTATGTGAGCTCATTACTCTCCATGAGATCCACATGATCTCTTTGTTTCTTTTTATTTCTTCTCTTTTCTTTTATTCACTTTAAGATCATGAGCAAAAGAATCAAGCCCTTGCTCAACACTAATCTTTATTATATAGCTCACGGACTCGATTACATAGAAGGATTATAAAGCAAAACTCACAACTAGATCATACTAAGAACTTTTATTCTACTAGATCAAGATATTACCAAAAGGATCGAACTAAGAAAAACGGTAAAGATAAAAGTGATGGTGATACGATACCGGGGCACTCCCCCAAGCTTGGCAGTTGCCAAGTGGAGTGCCCATACCAGATACTCAATTCTTCTTTGTTGGTGGAGACGGTGGTGATTTTGTTGATGGCGTAGGCTTGTCGTCCTTCTTCCAAGGCATAGGCTCACCATCATAGAAGGATGACCGAGTCTCCTGAAACCTCAAATCTGCAGCCAAACTCATCCTCTTGAATCTATATTCATACTCACAGTTTTGATTTTGCAGGTCATAGATCTGGGCTTGGAGGTGCTCGTTTTTCTCATGAAGCTTGAAGATGCCTCCCCAATGTCCTTGACGTCCAGCTTGTGGTTGTTGGTGAACTCCGTGATCATAATGTGATTGGAATCGAGTCCACGCTCCACCATCTTCCTGAGACCTTGAAAACTTCTTGCTCCAATGCTCGAGCCTTGCCTCCGTGCTTCCGGTCTTCCTTGGTCCCTCAGACTCGCGGATGTGCACAACCCCTCACGCATCTCAATGGTTTGAGGTGTTGCCAGCACTTCTGAGTAGGGGTTGAATGACCTCTCGAAGAACTGGTCCTTGGGGGCGCTTGAAGACGACATGAGACCTGATCTTCAGAAAAACAACTCGAAGCAAAAACAGGAGATTTTGCGTGATACGGGAGTCAAAACCCGGGAGATTATATAACGAATTTTTACCGACCAAAATACGTGTCGTGTACGAAAACGGAGTCCGGAGAGCACACGAGGTGCCCACGAGGTAGGGGGCGTGCCCAGTAGGGTAGGGCGCACCCTCCACCATTGTGGAGCCCTCGTGTCCTTCCCGGACTGCTACTTATTTTTCTATTTTTCTAAATATTCCAAAGGAGAAATATTGCCTTAAAAATTGTTTTGAAGGGGGTGGGGGGGGGGGGGGGTGGGGGGGGGGGGGGGGGGGGGGGGGGGGGGGGGGGGGGTTGGGTGGGGGGGGGGGGGGGGGGGGGGGGGGGGGGGGGGGGGGGGGTGGGGGCGGGGGGGGCGGGGGGGGGGCCGTCGGGGGAGTCGGTTTACTTACCGTACCACATACCTATTCCTTTTCGGAGTCTGAAACGTTCCGAAAAGTGTCCCTTATGTATTCCTCCGGGGTTACGGTTTCAATAATATTGGTTTCAACATTTATGGGATTACCTGAGATATAATGTTTGATTCTTTGACCGTTCACCACCTCGGATTTGTGCCTTCGAAGTTGTTGATTTTTATGGCACCGGAACGATAGACCTCCTCGATAACGTAAGGACCTTCCCATTTAGAGAGAAGTTTTCCTGCAAAAAATCTTAAACGAGAGTTGTATAGCAATACATAATCACCTACATTAAACTCACGCTTTTGTATCCTTTTGTCATGCCATCTTTTAACTTTTTCTTTAAACAACTTGGCATTTTCATAGGCTTGGGTTCTCCATTCATCAAGTGAGCTAATATCAAATAACCTCTTCTCACCGGCAAGTTATGAAATCATATTGAGTTCTTTAATAGCCCAATATAGCCTTGTGTTCTAGTTCGAGAGGTAAGTGACATGCTTTTCCATAAACCATTTTATACGGAGACATATCCATAGGATTTTTATATGCAGTTCTATAGGCCCATAATGCATCATCAAGTTTCTTGGACCAATTCTTTCTAGATCTATTAACAGTCTTTTGCAAAATTAATTTGAGTTCTCTATTACTCAATTCTACTTGACCACTAGACTGAGGGTGATAAGGAGATGCAATTCTATGATTAACATCATATTTAGCAAGCATTTTACGGAAAGCACCATGAATAAAATGTGAACCACCATCAGTCATTAAATATCTAGGGACTCCAAATCTTGGAAAAATAACTTCTTTAAGCATTTTAATAGAGTGTTATGATCAGCACTACTAGTTGGAATAGCTTCTACCCACTTAGTAACGTAATCACAGCAACTAAAATATGTGTATATCCATTAGAGGAGGAAAAGGTCCCATATAGTCAAAGCCCCAAACATCAAATGGTTCAATAACGAGTGAATAGTTCATAGGCATTTCTTGACGTCTACTAATATTACCAATTCTTTGACATTCATCACAAGATAAGACAAACTTACGGGCATCCTTGAAGAGAGTAGGCCAATAAAAACCAGATTGCAATACCTTATGTGCAGTTCTATCTCCAGCATGGTGTCCTCCATAAGCTTCGGAGTGACACTTGCGTAGGATCTGTTCCTGTTCATGCTCAGGTACACAACGTCTAATAACACCATCTACTCCTTCTTTATAAAGATGTGGGTCATCCCAAAAGTAATGCTCAAATCATAGAAGAACTTTTTCTTTTGCTGGTATGTGAAACTAGGTGGTATAAACTTAGCAACAATGTAATTAGCATAATCAGCATACCATGGAGCAGTATGAGAAGCATTTATGACATTTAATTGCTCATCAGGAAAGCTATCATCAATAGGTAGTGGGTCATCAAGCAACATTTTCTAACCTAGACAAGTTGTCTGCAACGGGGTTCTCAGCTCCTTTATCAACAATATGCAAATCAAATTCTTGTAGCAAGAGAACCCATCTAATAAGTCTAGGTTTAGCATCTTTCTTTTCCATGAGATATTTAATAGCAGCGTGATCAGTGTGAATAGTTACTTTAGAATCAACAATATAAGGTCTGAACTTATCACAAGCAAATACAACTGCTAAGAATTCTTTTTCAGTAGTAGCATAATTTCTTTGAGCATTGTCTAGGGTTTTACTAGCATATTGAATAACATTTAATTTCTTATCAACTCTTTGTCCTAGAACAGCACCTACAACATAATCACTAGCATCACACATAATTTCAAAGGGTAAATTCTAATCAGGGGGCTGAACAATAGGTGCAGAAATCAATGCTTTCTTAAGTATTTGAAATGCTTCTACACAATCATCATAAAAAACAAATGGTATATCTTTTTGTAATAAATTAGTCAGAGGCTGAGAAATTTTTGAGAAGTCCTTAATGAACCTCCTATAAAGTCCGGCATGACCAAGGAAAATTCTTATACCTTTGATGTCCTTGGGACATGGCATCTTTTCAATAGCATCAACCTTGGCTTTATCAACTTCAATACCTCTTTCAGAAACTTTATGCCCCAAGACAATACCTTCATTAACCATAAAGTGGCACTTTTCCCAATTCAAGACAATTAGTTTCTTCGCATCTCTGCAAGACATGACCAAGGTTGCTTAAGACAATCATCAAAGAAGATCATAAACGAAAAGTCGTCCAATGAAACCTCACAAATCTTTTCACAAAAGTCAGATAATATAGCCATCATGCATCTTTGAAAAGTAGTAGGTGCATTACATAGACCAAAAGGCATACGTCTATAAGCAAAAGTACCAAAAGGGCAAGTAAAAGTAGTCTTTGATTGATCTTTGGCTGACACAGGTATTTGAGAGAAACCAGAATAACCATCTAGAGAGCAAAAATGTGTATGTTTGGATAATCTTTCTAGCATTTGATCGATAAAAGGTAAGGGATAATGATCCTTCTTAGTAGCCTTATTTAATTTGCGGAAATCAATTACCATCTTATAACCTATAATAATTCTTTGAGGAATCAATTCATCTTTATCATTAGGAACGACAGTAATACCTCCCTTCTTCGGTACACAATGGACAGGTCTTACCCACTGACTATCAGCAACGGGATAGATTATACTTGCCTCAAGGAGCTTTAGTATTTCCTTTCTTACCACTTCTTTCATTTTAGGATTCAGCCGTCGTTGATGATCACGAACTGGTTTAGCATCTTCTTCCAAATTTATTTTATGTTGACATAGAGTGGGACTAATGCCCTTAAGATCATCAAGAGTATACCCAATAGCAGCACGGTGCTTCTTCAGAGTTTTTAGTAATCTCTCTTCATCATGCTCTGAAAGGTTAGCACTAATAATAACAGGATATATCTTTTTCTCATCAAGATAAGCATATTTAAGAGTATCAACGGTTTAAGCTCAAACACGGGATCACCCTTGGGTGGAGGAGGATCCCCTAGGATTTCAACAGGTAAATTGTTTTTCAGAATAGGTTCCTGTTTTAAAGAATACTTCATCTAATTCCCTTCTTTCATTCATAAACATATCATTTTCATGGTCTAGCAAATATTGTTCTAAAGGATCACTAGGAGGTACGGCAATAGAAGCAAGACCAATAATTTCATCCTTACTAGGTAATTCTTCTTCACGGTGTTGTCTACTAAATTTAGAAAAATTAAATTCATGAGTCATATCATCTAAACCGATAGTAACAACATCCCTTTTGCAATCTATGGTAGCATTAACAGTGTTCAAGAAGGGTCTACCAAATATAATGGGACAAAAGCTATCTTGTGGGGAACCAAGAACAAGAAAATCAGCAGGATATTTAGTTTTCCCACACAAGACTTCAACATCTCTAACAATTCCCATTGGTGAAATAGTATCTCTATTGGCAAGTTTAATTGTGACATCAATATCTTCCATCTCAGCAGGTGCAATATCATGCATAACTTCTTTGTATAAGGAATAAGGTATTGCACTAGCACTAGCACCCATATCACATAAGCCATGATAACAATGATCTCCTATTTTAACAGAAATAACAGGCATGCCTACCACAGTCTAGGTTTATCTTTAGCACAGGGTTTAGCAATTCTAGCAGTTTCATCACAGAAATAAATAACATGCCCATCAATATTATCAGACAAGAGATCTTTAACAATAGCAATATTAGGTTCAACTTTAACTTGCTCAGGAGGTGTATATGTTTATATTGCTTTTACGAACTACAGTTGAAGCTTTAGCATGATCCTTTATCCTAACAGGGAAAGGTGGTTTCTCAACATAAGAAGTAGGAACAATAGGATCATTATAAGTGACAATCTTTTCTTCAACTTTAATAGGTGCAGCTACTTTTACTTCTATGGGAGGATGATATTTAAACCACTTCTCCTTGGGGAGATCAACATAAGTAGCAAAAGATTCACAGAAAGAAGCTACTATCTCAGAGTCAAGTCCATATTTAGTGCTAAATTTACGAAAAATATCGGTATCCATAAAAGATTTAACACAATCAAAACTAGGTGTCATACCTGACTCCTTACCTTTGTCGAGGTCCCAATCTTCAGAGTTGCGTTTAATTCTTTCCAATAAATCCCATTTGAATTCAATAGTCTTCGTCATAAAAGAGCCAGCACAAGAAGTATCGAGCATGGTGCGATTGTTATCAGAAAGCCGAGCATATAAATTTTGAATAATCATCTCTCTTGAGAGCTCATGATTGGGGCATGAATATAACATTGATTTAAGCCTCCCCCAAGCTTGAGCGATGCTTTCTCCTTCGCGAGCCAAAAATTATATATGTAATTGCGATCACGATGAACAAGATGCATAGGATAAAACTTCTGATGAAATTCCAATTTCAATCGTTTGTAATTCCAAGACCCCATATCATCACATAGCCTATACCATGTCGATGCGTCTCCCTTCAAAGATAAAGGGAAGACCTTCTTCTTAACAACATCTCCGGGTACACCTGCAAGCTTAAATAATCCACAAACTTCATCCACATATATTAGATGCTCATCAGGATGTTTTGTTCCATCTCCTAAAAAAGGATTAGCTAGCAGTTTTTCTATCATACCCGAAGGAATTTCAAAGCAGACATTTTCATTTTTAGTAGGTTGAGTAGGTTGAGGAGCAACTCTTTGCTCTACTGTTCGGGGTGAAGATACCCCGAACAAGCCCCTCAGAGGATTACTTTCCATAGTAACAAGTGACAGTAAATTTCAGTACACTATATAAATTTTCCTTACCAAATTCCACCTACCAAAGGCGCTTCACTCCCCGGCAACGGCGCCAGAAAAGAGTCTTGATGACCCACAAGTATAGGGGATCTATCATAGTCTTCGATAAGTAAGAGTGTCGAACCCAACGAGGAGCAGAAGGAAATGATAAGCGGTTTCAGCAAGGTATTCTCTGCAAGTACTGAAATAAGTGGTAACAGATAGTTTTGTGATAGGATAATTTGTAACGAGCAACAAGTAACAAAAGTAAATAAAGTGCAGCAAGGTGGCCCAATCCTTTTTGTAGCAAAGGACAAGCCTGGACAAACTCTTATATAGAGAAAAGCGCTCCCGAGGACACATGGGAATATCGTCAAGCTAGTTTTCATCACACTCATATGATTCGCGTTCGGTACTTTCATAATTTGGTATGTGGGTGGACCGGTGCTTGGGTACTGCCCTTACTTGGACAAGCAACTTCGATTAACCTCTATTGCAAGCATCCGCAACTACAACAAAAGTATTAAGGTAAACCTAACCATAGCATGAAACATATGGATCCAAATCAGCCCTTACGAAGCAACGCATAAACTAGGGTTTAAGCTTCTGTCACTCTAGCAACCCATCATCTACTTATTACTTCCCAATGCATTCCTCTAGGCAAATCAATGGTGAAGTGTCATGTAGTCGACGTTCACATAACACCACTAGAGGAGAGAACATACATCTCATCAAAATATCGAACGAATACCAAATTCACATGACTACTAATAGCAAAGACTTCTCCCATGTCTCAGGAACAAAACTACTCACAAGCATAAACATGTTCATAACCAGAGGGGTATTAATATGCATATAGATCTGAACATATGATCTTCCACCAATTAAACCAACTAAGCATCAACTACAAGGGAGTAATTAACACTACTAGCAACCTCACAGCACACATCCCGACTTGGAGACAAGAATTGGATACAAGAATGAACTAGGGTTTTGAGAGGAGATGGTGCTGATGAAGGTGTTGATGGAGATTGCCCTCTCTCGATGAGAGGAGCGTTGGTTGATGGAGATTGCCCTCTCCCGATGGTGATGACGATGATTTCCCCCTCCGGGAGGGAAGTTTCCCCGGCAGAACAGCTCCGCCAGAGCCCTAGATTGTTCCGCCAAGGTTCCGCCTCGTGGCGGCGGAGTTTCGTCCGAGAAGATGGCTTATGATTTTTTCCCATCGAAAGACTTCATATAGCAGAAGATGGCCACCGGAGGGCCACCAGGGGGCCCACGAGGTAGGGGGCGCGCCAGGGGGTAGGACGCGCCCCCACCCTCGTGGGCAGGGTGTGGCCCCCCTGGTGAGTTTCTTCCGCTGAGTATTTTATATATTCTGAACGTCTTCCGTGAAGTTTCAGGACTTTTGGAGCTATGAAGAATAGGTCTCTAATATTTGCGCTCTTTTTCCAGCCCAGAATCCCAGCTGCCGGCATTCTCCACTCTTTATGTAAACCTTGTAAAATAAGAGAGAATAGGCATAAGTATTCTGACATAATGTGTAATAACACCCATAATGCAATAAATATCGATATAAAAGCATGATGCAAAATGGACGTATCACCCGCAATCTCCCCCAACTATCATCATCTTCGGGGAATTCGCTAGAGCCGGGGATGGTGGAGAGCGAGACGCCTCCGCGAGCCTCTCCGCCAACCGCCACGGATAACACTGAAGTGTTGTCCCGAAGAGCTTCTCCGGGCCATGGAGAGGTGCGGGAGGTCGCCAAGACGGCGCCAGAGGGTAACACCTCGGCTGTCGAGAACATGGGGGAACCAACCCCATGGAGACTGGCGACGGGGGCCATGACCAATCCGTCCCCCAGCCGAACATTATTTCGGAGACCCATACGGCTCCGAAATCGAGCAAGAAGCCCCCTTTAAAGGAGGGGGAGCGTCGACTCCACCGGTGACCTCTATCAATCCAGAGGTGTCGAACACTTTGGTGGAAGCACTTCGACGTGCTTCCATTGTGGAGGAGCACCGTACCCTCGAGGGTACGGTGGTTGAGAAGGTTCAGTCCGCCAAAAGCGGGCTGAACGAAGCCTTCATCAGCCTATTAACAGGCTTTGAGGTACGCGATGTAATATTCTTAGCCACTTTGCATATGCAAAAAATATGCCTGTGTATAGATAGTAGCCCCTGAGACTCTGTTCGGTTTTTGAAAAAAGACCGAACAGAGGATCAAGTAATATTCGCAGGAGATAACATACTTGTCTATTTTGGTAAAACAGGCTTCACTGTTAGTGCCGACCGCCTAGGCCGCCGAAGTATCCAAACTCAAGCGGAAGCTGGAGCGGGCCGATGAGGACCTCGTCTGCATCAACAAGCGGTTTGATGAGGCGCCAATGTATGTTTGAAAAAATTGTTTACACACCTGAAGTAATATGCCAATGCGGAGTCTAATCTCCTGTGTTGCCCTGATTATATTTGCAGGTAGTGCGGCCGAGGTCGAGACCCTGAAGAGCGCCCTCGCTCAAGCCAAGGAGCGGGCATGGGTGAGCCAAGCATCCGTTGACAAAGCGGCTGCAGATTTAAAGGCCGAGCAGGTCACCCACCGCATGTATGAGGAGCGGGTGACCGAACTGGAGCAGGAGCTCAAGGATGCCGCCAGCAAGTGCGAGGCCTTGGAGGAGAAGAATAAGGCCCAAGCGGTCAATCTCACCAAGGCTCTTCGGGAGGCCAAGGAGGCGCGGACCGAGTCCCGGGCGGCTCGCGAGGAGATCAAGCAGGCCGAACAGATAGCGGTTGGTAAGCCCTTTCTGTTATAGAGTATATTTGGCGATCGGAGATATGATTTACTTAATCGATTGTGGAGTTCTCCAAATGCCTTTGCGGACCTTCCGAGGAGTGCTGCCGACGCCGCATAATATTTTCGGGCCCAAGAAGGTAACACGATGGAGAAGCTCTTTGGGTCGCAGTACCTGGAGCCGGAGCGGCCAGCGCTGCTGAACAACCAGATGATGCAACTGGCGGAACTGCATAGGATGTCCAGTTTGGCCATGAAGGACATCATAGTTCGGCTATGGCCAGCCGAACCCATTCCTAGAAGCTACTTCAGCCTGGTCAAGCGGCTCGGCGACGCTTTGCGCCGAGTTGAAGCTGTAAAGCGCTCGGCGTGCATAGAGGGCGCTCGAATGGCCTTTGCCCGTGTCAAGATGCACTGGGCAAAGATGAAGGCCGCCGTCGTGGCAGTTGAGGGCCCACCTGAAGGCAAGGACTATCGCAAGCCGGAGCGATATTTCGAAGACGTCCTAGAGGGTGCCGTTTAATAGAGGGTCAATGCTCAAAGGATATTATGTTTGAATGGATGTATCCGGGCTGCCCAGACTTTGTGTTATGAACCAAGGCTTTTATAATATATTTGTGCCTTTATCTAAAATTGTTTTCCTCCTGTGCGGCCGTTTTTATATCTGAAAGTTTGCTAGTTGTTGGCTTCAGCCCACGTAGATACTACGGGGGTGTTTAAATAGCACATGACCACACTTGACCCAATGTCTTGGTCCGTAAAGGAGGTGACCATGCAGCGAACCAGGCAATCAGACTATGCAACTTTATCACTCTCACTTAGCCATAGGAGTTTGACAATGGGACTATGAGCTAGCCCCTGGTGCGTGTGCGGCTATCCGAACTTGGATGCCTTAGGCACGTGACTGGGTGGAGGCCAGTCCTTCGTATAATACGGAAAAAATCGCAAAAGATTTAGTAAGTCACCGAACCGCTGACCAGCTCTCGCTATATTATGACAATCAGTTTTCGGCTTTCTCTACTGAGGTGTTTGACCGGACGAACCAGAAACACAATCGCATCAGTTCTCCCTTTACTACATTAGTCGAACAAGCGGAACGTAAGGTGGTAACCACAGTAGCCGGGCAACCCAACTATTGACCAAAGACATGATTCGGAGCCGATGCATATAATGCAGTATTCGGGACGTCAAAGTATACTATAAAAGCGTTCAGACTTTTTTTGTGTTTGAAAGATATGTGTGACCGAATAGAGCCCCTCACAATTTATGCCGAGGTGTATATGTCAATCTGTCGTGAAGATAGAATACAGGTTATGAAATAAGCCAACACCAAATAGGGTTGGACAAAACTGTTTCCACTATAGTCTGATTGATATGTCAAAATGTGCTCTTATAGAGAATGCCATAAGCATCAAGGCTATTTTACATGCCAAGAATTTGTGAACAAGGGAAAGCTATATACAGGTCCTAAAACAAGGTGGTCTTGAAGATCCTTTGGACACCGTGCCGCACGTCTGCGCCGCTTTTCACCTTGGTGAAGGATCCTTTAAAAGGATCAACGATCGTATATATAGAAGGGGCCTGAGAAAGGGCCCTTGTACCACCAAAAGTGATCTAGGTTTTAAAGAGCATGAAATAAGAGAGAAAAGAGAAAATAGAAAAAAAGGAGGAAGATTAAGGTCCGAATAGGGCCGAGCCGTATTGTGGACCTTGTCCTTAGTGTGCCTCCGTCCTTCCCCATGGTATTTTTAGTGCATAGTTATGCACGCGCGGTACATATGCCGTGATTAGATGGGGGTTTTGACAGAGGCCAAATTGTTAGTCCAGCTCTGGATGAACCGAACTGTCGTTCTGCAGGGTAGACCGGACTCGTTTGACAATGTCCGGGGGCTTGATGGCTGATGGGGTATTCGGCGTGATAAGGACACCCTGTACCTTAGCTGCGAGAGCCGCGGTATGCTCCTCAGTACAAAGGGAGCGCTCCATATTTCCATTGACTGCTATTGTTGGGGAACGTAGTAATTTCAAAAAATCCTACGCACACGCAAGATCATGGTGATGCATAGCAACGAGAAGGGGAGAGTGTTGTCTACGTACCCTCGTAGACCGGCAACGGAGAGCATTGACACAACGTAGAGGAAGTAGTCGTACGTCTTCCCGATCCGACCGATCCAAGTACCGAACGTACGGCACCTCCGAGTTCTGCACACGTTCAACTCGGTGACGTCCCTCGAGCTCCGATCCAGCCGAGTGTTGAGGGAGAGTTTCGTCAGCACGACGCGTGATGACGGTGATGATGTTCTACCGACGCAGGGCTTCGCCTAAGCACCGCTACGATATGACCGAGGTGGAATATGGTGGAAGGGGGCACCGCACACGGCTAAGGAACGATCACGAAGATCAACTTGTGTGTCATGGGGTGCCCCCTTGCCCCCGTATATAAAGGAGGGAGGGGGAGGTGCGGCCGGCCCCTAGGGGTGCGCCTGGAGGAGTCCTACTCCCACCGGGAGTAGGACTCCCCCCTCTTGCCTTGTTGGAGAAGGAAAGGGGAAGGGGGAAAGAGGAAAGGGGGGCGCCCCCCTTCCTTGTCCTATTCGGACTAGGGGGGGGGGGGGCGGCCTGCCCTGCCCTCCTCTTCTCCCTTAGGGCCCATGTAGGCCCATTAACCCCCGGGGGGGTTCCGGTAACCCCCCGGTACTCCGGTAAAATCTCGATTTCACCCGGAACGATTCCGATATCCAAATATAGGCTTCCAATATATCAATCTTTATGTCTCGACCATTTCGAGACTCCTCGTCATGTCCGTGATCACATCCGGGACTCCGAACAACCTTCGGTACATCAAAACACAAAAACCCTAATTACGATCGTCACGAACTTTAAGCGTGCGGACCCTACGGGTTCGAGAACTATGTAGACATGACCGAGACACGTCTCCGGTCAATAACCAATAGCAGAACCTGGATTCTCATATTGGCTCCTACATATTCTACGAAGATCTTTATCGGTCAGACCGCATAACAACATACGTTGTTCCCTTTGTCATCGGTATGTTACTTGCCCGAGATTCGATCGTCGGTATCTCAATACCTAGTTCAATCTCGTTACCGGCAAGTCTCTTTACTCGTTCCGTAATACATCATCTTGCAACTAACTCATTAGTTGCAATGCTTGCAAGGCTTATAGTGATGTGCATTACCGAGAGGGCCCAGAGATACCTCTCCGACAATCGGAGTGACAAATCCTAATCTCGAAATACGCCAACCCAACAAGTACCTTCGGAGACACCTGTAGAGCACCTTTATAATCACCCAGTTACGTTGTGACGTTTGTGGCACACAAAGTGTTCCTCCGGTAAACGGGAGTTGCATAATCTCATAGTCATAGGAACATGTATAAGTCATGAAGAAAGCAATAGCAACAAACTAAACGATCAAGTGCTAAGCTAACAGAATGGGTCAAGTCAATCACATCATTCTCCTAATGATGTGATCCGCAGAGATCCTCCAAATGACAACTCTCATGTCTATGGTTAGGAAACATAACCATCTTTGATCAGCGAGCTAGTCAAGTAGAGGCATACTAGTGACACTCTGTTTGTCTATGTATTCACACATGTATTATGTTTCCGGTTAATACAATTCTAGCATGAATAATAAACATTTATCATGATATAAGGAAATAAATAATAACTTTATTATTGCCTCTAGGGCATATTTCCTTCAGTCTCCCACTTGCACTAGAGTCAATAATCTAGTTCACATCGCCATGTGATTTAATACCAATAGTTCACATCACCATGTGATTAACACCCATAGTTCACATCGACATGTGACCAACACCCAAAGGGTTTACTAGAGTCAATAATCTAGTTCACATCGCTATGTGATTAACACCCAAAGAGTATTAAGGTGTGATCATGTTTTGCTTGTGAGAGAAGTTTAGTCAACGGGTCTGCCACATTCAGATCCATAAGTATTTTGCAAATTTCTATGTCAACAATGCTCTGCACGGAGCTACTCTAGCTAATTGCTCCCACTTTCAATATGTATCCAGATTGAGATTTAGAGTCATCTGGATCAGTGTCAAAATTTGCATCGACGTAACCCTTTACGACGAACCTTTTGTCACTTCCATAATCGAGAAACATATCCTTATTCCACTAAGGATAATTTTGACCAATGTCCAGTGATCTACTCCTAGATCACTATTGTCCCTTGCCAAACTCAGGGCAGGGTATACAATAGGTCTGGTACACAGCATGGCATACTTTATAGAACCTATGGATGAGGCATAGGGAATGACTTTCATTCTCTCTCTATCTTCTGCCGTGGTCGGGTTTTGAGTCTTACTCAACTTCACACCTTGTAACACAGGCAAGAACTCCTTCTTTGACTGTTCCATTTTGAACTACTTCAAAATCTTGTCAAGGTATGTACTCATTGAAAAACTTATCAAGCGTCTTGATCTATCTCTATAGATCTTGATGCTCAATATGTAAGCAGCTTCATCGAGGTCTTTCTTTGAAAAACTCCTTTCAAACATTCCTTTATGCTTTGCAGAATAATTCTACATTATCTCCGATCAACAATATGTCATTCACATATACTTATCAGAAATGCTGTAGTGCTCCCACTCACTTTCTTGTAAATACAGGCTTCACCGCAAGTCTGTATAAAACTATATGCTTTGATCAACTTATCAAAGCGTATATTCCAACTCCGAGATGCTTGCACAGTCCATAGATGGATCGCTGGAGCTTGCATATTTTGTTAGTACCTTTAGGATTGACAAAACCTTCTGGTTGCATCATATACAACTCTTCTTTAATAAATCCATTAAGGAATGCAGTTTTGTTTATCCATTTGCCAGATTTCATAAAATGCGGCAATTGCTAACATGATTCGGACAGACTTAAGCATAGATACGAGTGAGAAACTCTCATCGTAGTCAACACCTTGAACTTGTCGAAAACCTTTTTGCGACAATTTCTAGCTTTGTAGATAGTAACACTACTATCAGCGTCCGTCTTCCTCTTGAAGATCCATTTAATCTCAATGGCTCGCCGATCATTGGGCAAGTCAATCAAAGTCCATACTTTGTTCTCATACATGGATCTCATCTCGGATTTCATGCCTCAAGCATTTCGACGGAAATCTAGGCTCATCAATCGCTTCCTCATATTTCGTAGGTTCGTCATGGTCCAGTAACATGACCTCCAGAACAGGATTACCGTACCACTCTGGTGCGGATCTCACTCTGGTTTACCTACGAGGTTTCGGTAGTAACTTGATCTGAAGGTTACATGATCATCATCATTAGCTTCCTCACTAATTGGTGTAGTAGTCACAGGAACAAGATTTCTATGACGAACTACTTTCCAATAAGGGAGCATGTACAGTTACCTCATCAAGTTCTACTTTCCTCCCACTCACTTCTTTTGAGAGAAACTCCTTCTCTAGAAAGGATCCATTCTCAGCAATGAATATCTTGCCTTCAGATCTGTGATAGAAGGTGTACCCAACATTTTCTTTTGGGTATCCTATGAAGACGCACTTCTCCGATTTGGGTTTGAGCTTAGCAGGTTGAAACTTTTTCACATAAGCATTCCAACCTCAAACTTTAAGAAACGACAGACCAGGTTTCTTGCCAAACCATAGTTCATATGGTGTTCAACGGATTTAGATGGTGCCCTATTTAACGTGAATGTACTGTCTCTAATGCATAACCCCAAAACGATAGTGGTAAATGTAAGAGACATCATAGATCACACCATATCTAATAAAGTACGGTTACGACGTTCAGACACACCATGTAGGATCGAAAGTATGTCTAGAGGGGGGGGGGTGATTAGACTACTTGACCAAATAAAAACTTAACCTTTTCCCAATTTTAGTTCTTGGCAGATTTTAGCTATTGTAGGACAAGTCAAGCAATCATCACACAATTCAAGCAAGCATGCAAAGAGTATATTGGCAGCGGAAAGTAAAGCATGCAACTTGCAAGAATGTAAAGGGAAGGGTTTGGAGAATTCAAACGCAATTGGAGACACGGATGTTTTTCCCGTGGTTCGGATAGGTGGAGCTATCCTACATCCACGTTGATGGAGACTTCAACCCACGAAGGGTAACGGTTGCGCGAGTCCACGGAGGGCTCCACCCACGAAGGGTAATGGTTGCGCGAGTCCACGGAGGGCTCCACCCACGAAGGGTCCACGAAGAAGCAACCACCCACGAAGGGTCCACGAAGAAGCAACCTTGTCTATCCCACCATGGCCATCGCCCACGAAGGACTTGCCTCACTAGCGGTAGATCTTCACGAAGTAGGCGATCTCCTTGCCCTTACAAACTCCTTGGTTCAACTCCACAATCTTGTCGGAGGCTCCCAAGTAACACCTAGCCAATCTAGGAGACACCACTCTCCAAGAAGTAACAAATGGTGTGTAGGTAATGAACTCCTTGCTCTTGTGCTTCAAATGATAGTCTCCCCAACACTCAACTCTCTCTCATAGGATTTGGATCTAGTGGAAAGATGATTTGAGTGGAAAGCAACTTGGGGAAGGCTAGAGATCAAGATTCATATGGTAGGAATGGAATATCTTGGTCTCAACACATGAGTAGGTGGTTCTCTCTCAGAACATATGAGTTGGAATTGTGTATGTGTTCTGATGGCTCTCTCCACGAATGAAGAGGAGGTGGAGGGGTATATATAGCCTCCACACAAAATCCAACCGTTACACACAGTTTTCCAATCTCGGTGGGACCGAATCAACAAACTCGGTCAGACCGAAAAGGTAAACTTAGTGACCGTTAGAGATTTTCAGTGGGACTGACATGCAGCTCGGTAGGACCGATATGGTTAGGGTTTGGGCATAACGTAATCTCGGTGAGACCGATTACACAAACTCGGTGAGACCGATTTTGGTAATAAGCTAACTAGAGAGTTGGTCAGGTAAACTCGGTGGGACCGATTTGCTCTTTCGGTGAGACCGAGTGGAACTCGGTGAGACCGAAAAGTTACAAAAAGGAAACACTGAATTTACATTGCAATCTCGGTGGGACCGATCCGCTCTTTCGGTGAGACCAAAAAGTTACGAAAGGGAAACAGAGAGTTTGCAATCCCATCTCGGTGAGACCAAGATCCCTATCGGTAGAATCCGAATTGCTAGGGTTTGGCAGTGGCTTATGACAAGTGAAACTCGGTGGCGCCGGATAGAAAGAATCGGTAGGACCGAGTTTGGCTTAGGGTTTAGGTCATATGTGGATATGGGAAAGTAGTTGAGGGTTTTGGAGCATATGACTAAGCACATGAAGCAAGAGGCTCATTAAGCAACACCTCATCCCTCCTTGATAGTATTGGCTTTTCCTAAAGACTCAATGTGATCTTGGATCACTAAAATATAAAAATGAAGAGTCTTGAGCTTTTGAGCTTGAGCCAATCCTTTGTCCTTAGCATTTTGAGGGTTCCACTTTCACATCCATGCCATGCCAATCATTGATCTTTCCTGAAATAATCATCTTGGAATAGCATTAGCTCAATGAGCTATATGTTGTTATGAATTACCAAAACCACCTAGGGATAGTTGCACTTTCAATCTCCCCCTTTTTGGTAATTGATGACAACATATAGATCAAAGCTTCGACAAATGATAATAAGCATGAAATATATCGTCGCTTTGAGAAGTATGTGACAAGTAAGAGCTCCCCCTAAATTTGTGCATATTTAAAATTTGCTTTGGACTGCAAATGCACAAAGAGTTAGAGTCATGGGTTACTCTTCCATGTCACATACATCTTGGTGGAGCGCTTAAAATGATAAGAATGAAATACATGCACTCATCACCAAGAATAGTGAATGATCACATAAGATAGATAAGATAATAGCATTCACCAAGCATTAAGTGTAGCTTATGATCAAACACATGATCATCAATGTCTCACGAGCAATGACATAGTATCTCACACAAAAGCAAACAAAGTTCGAAAAACCACCAAATAAAGCAAGAGAGAAAAAAACAACACTCTCTCTCTCGAAGCCTATGATCTATACATTTTTCTCCCCCTTGGGCAACAAGTTACCAAAAAGTTCCTAGAAAATGCATAGTGCTAGATCGACTCTCAGGCTTAATCTTTTGGTGGTGGTGGAGTCCGGAGCACTCCAAGGACGAAGCCTTCTGTAGACATGGTCGGAGTCGAGGCTGAAGTGGACGCTGGAGCTGGTGGAACTGAAGCTGTACCTGGTGCAGAAGTGGTGGCTCTGGTGTCAGCAACTGGCACTGCATGTGATCTCTAAGCTCTTGGCACTCTGGCAAATGCATCAGTTGTAGTCTTGCCTCTCCTCTCCTGCATGTCATCCTGGAGTTGCTCCACTGCAGTCTGAATCTCTGTCACTTTGACATCCAAGTCATAGAACTTTTGTTCCATGATCCTCTCTAAGCTTGCCTGGTTCTGAGTTAGGGTGGCTAGTCCTTGCTCAATCCGCAGGGTGGATGCAATCAAGTAACCAAGCTGCTCCTGTTTGGTTTTCAGGAAATATTCAGATGCCTCCTCTTGAGTAGGCATCTTGGCAGCTTTCTCCTTCCCCGCCTTCTCCTTCTTGGCTTGTGCTTGTGCAGACGATGGTTCATTCTCAGCCATAACAACTTGATTATCTTCAAAATCTGGATGGATGGGCAGGTGTTCCTTGTCCAATAAGTATATGCCTGTGCCCATCTTTGAGTTAATGAGCTCCTGAATCTGTGGGGCATATCCACAACTCCTCTTCTGGTCTGCTGCAGTCCTCTTGATTGTTTCTATCATAAGGCTCATCACCTTGAACTTCTGTGGCACATCAAAGATATGAAGCAAATTGATTGCATGGCCTCTGATCATCTTGTGATCTCCAGACTTGCGCAATAAGGTGTGCCTCAGTATCCAATTTATGGTTGGCAGCCCTGACAGAAGATAGTGTACTGAGCCAAACTTGAAAGTGTCAAGTGCTTCATTTGGAATCTCCTTGTACATGTTTGACATTGAGTTGTGGTCCATCTTCTTCTTGGCATAATTGTCCAAGTCATCTGCTTGCTCCTCTGGGGCATTAATCAGCTGAGCCCATTCAGTAACTGTAGACTGGTACCTCGTACCCTCTGACATCCATACAATCCTGCCATCTGGATAAAAATGGGCTGTGGAGTAGAACTGCATGATAAGCTCCTCGTTCCACTTTGTGAGCTTCTGCCCAACAAAGTCCTCTACTCCACATGCCTTGAAGCTGTCCTACACTCCAGGGTAGTACTCTTCGTTGTCCTTGATGTATTGCCAATCAACCCATCTCATGTCACAAACTATGTGCTTCTTGTCCAACAAAACTGTCTCATAGAAGTCCTGCTGTTCCTTAGTGTGGAACCTGTAGTCAACAGCAGTTCTTCTCCTTGAAGCATACGGATCTGCTTCTCTCCACTTCCTGAGTCCTGAATCTCTCCTGAGCTTCATGTCCTCAGCCACAGGATGAGCATCATTGTGGTCTGGGATCTTGGGCTTGAGCTTTCTAAGAACTTGCTCTTCATCATCTTCTTCTGCATCTTCAGGCACTGGGGCCTTGTTCTTCTCAGCAGCTGGGATGCTTCTTGTATTCCTCTTTGGTTTTGGCTTTGGAGCTGGCTTGGCCTTGGAAGCAGCTGCCCCTGATCTTATGGCATCACCCATCAGCTTGGGTGCCTTAGGTGCTGGTGCAGCTACCTCTTCTTCTTCCTCCTCATCTTCCATGATGGAAGCCTTGCCAAGCACTCTGGCTACAGTCTTCTTGACTCTTTCCTTTCTTTTCTTGCCTTCAGCAACAACTGGCTCTATGGGAGTGGGCTTCTCAGTTGAAGCTCTGGCCTTTGACATAGGCTGCCTTGCCTGCTGGCCTTTGACTTTCCCTGGCTTTGTGCCCTGTGCTGGCTCAACTCTCTTGGAAGTTGCTTCCTCTTCTGCCACATAATCTCATCTTCTGAATCTGAGTTCTCTTCTTCTCTGTCTTGTGGCAGCTTTTGGCAGATTGCTAGGGGTAGCTCTCTGCTGCCATCATCTGAGACTTGAGGGACTAGTGCCCTCACTCATCTGCACTTGCTGTTCTGACACATTCTGGCTGTCACTCTGATCTGACATGATTGCAAACTGACTGCTGACCCTGTGAATAGTGTATAGATGAGGTAGAATAGATGAGCATCACAAAATGAGAGATTTTTGCAAAAGAATGATCCAAAAACTTAGTTTTAGTTTCCCATTGAAATAATCTCGGATCTACCGATTTTTAAACTCGGTGATACTGAAGCAGTTTTGGCACCTAAACTAGTGAACTCGGTCAGACCGAGTCACAGTTCGGTGGCACCGAGACTGCTAGG
Organism: Triticum urartu; assembly: GCF_003073215.2. NCBI lineage: Eukaryota > Viridiplantae > Streptophyta > Magnoliopsida > Poales > Poaceae > Triticum > Triticum urartu. Next base: position 427,026,008 of record NC_053028.1, on the reverse strand, counting down.
GTTTCACAGAGTTCCAAAATCGGTCACACACCGATAAGTAAGTATCCTCGGTCAGACCGAGTCTCACTTGTGCAATGGCATAAGCCAAATCGGTGGGACCGAGTTTTTCAACTCGGTGGGTCCGAGATGGTTTCGGCGAAACCTAACCCTAAAATTTTCGAATCAAACCTAATCTACGAGCGCAATTGACTGGATAGGGGTGTTTCAATCGTGGCAAGAATCATGATGATCACAATGTGCTAAGAATCGGATTGGAGAATAGCACAAAGATCGAGTCCATACCCTAGTTCGGCAAGACTCGCTACGGCGGCAACGGTGGGGTAGAATTCCCGTTGCGGCGACGGAGACCAGCGACTGGAGGCGGCTGGCGGCGAGGAGACGATCCGGAGACCACGTTGGCAGAGCAGGCTATCGCGGGCGAAGGTTCGGAAGAAATTCCAAATTTTTGCCGTGACTATATATAGCCCGACCCTGTCGTGTGACCGAGTGGAACGACTCGGTGGGCACCGAGATGCAAAACTGTGCAGTTACTGAAACTCGGTGTGACCGAAAGGTTCAAATCGGTTACACCGAGATCGAAAACCTAGATCAACTCAATGATCTCGGTAGGACCGAAGTGGAGTATCGGTCAGACCGAGAATCATAAAGAGGTTTTGGAAGTTTAAGTCTATGACGAATCGGGGACTCCGAGCGCTCCTCACACAGAGTGGTTCGAATCTGACTTGATCAAATTTTGTGATGCAGCATGAATAGAGTTTGAGACGAGAAGAGCATAGATAGCTAGAGGAGGTTCTTAGGCATTCTTGTCCATCCACTTGGCAAAAGAAGATAAAACCAAACAATCAAAACAACAAGTGGATGTCCTCGAATGAGTAAAATATGCAACCAGCATGCTCACACAATAAGATGGCAAATGAAATATGTGACAAGGCATGCACAACCAATTCTAGCATCTATCAAGCAATTTGCGATGACTAGGTCATCTATATATGAGTATATTTACTTAGGAGTCAAGTGAGATCACTTGATCATAGGTCATACTCATCGTTTAAGCTCAAGTGGGGTTACCACTTTTACATAAAGCATTGTTGTGTTCACATCTTTAGAGTTGCTTTAGCTCAAGTCTTAGAGTAAAGCTCCCCCTAGATGTGATATCCCCCCTAAGAGGGATGAACTAACCTTGGGTTTTGTCGATGATGACTTCATGTAGATATTGAAGATGTGGATGCTCAATGTTGATGTAGATCTCTTGGAGCTATCCATTTGAGTGAATTGCACTTTCAATACCTACATGGGTTAGTCCCACAAGGAACAAACAAGGATATCCATAGACATAGAGTGATGCACACAAAAGATGATGTCCATGAAATTAGGTTACCTTGTCCCTTGTCTTACCAACAAGAGGGTTTGTGACTCCTTGAACTAGTGCAAGATGTGGAAGTTGATTGCACTTGTTCTTGCCAAAATGATAAGAGTGAAGTATGTTGGCGGAGTCACCCTCGAGAACTCTCTAGTTCTTCTTCTTTTGGATCCACACCATCTTGATGGGAATCCTTGGAGTTGTAGTCGTACTTGATGAAGTGGAACTTGAAGTAGTCTTGGGAATCCACTTGACTAAGGTCTTAGGAGCTTCTTCAAATGCATCAATTTCCTCTTGAAGCTTGTCCTTGCCTTTTTGCTTGTAGTCTTGTGGTGGAAGATCATCTTGAGCTTGTGTCCCCTTGAAAGAAGTATCATACTTCTCTTGTTGAGGAACAAACTTTGTCTTGGGGTATTGATCTTCTTCCCACTCAACTCCATTGGCATTGAACTTTCGTTCAAAACCAACACCTTGATTCTTCCGGTGCCTTCCTTGCTTGTGTACAATTTCCTCGAATTGCTTACTTCCGGCAAGGCTCTTGTAGACTCCTTTCTCTATAATTCCCTCAATAAGCTATTTTCTTGCTCAAGTGTAACTTGGCTAAGAGAATCATTAGTGGAATCAAGAGAACTACTAGAAGCAACAATATTGGATTTAGCATGATCATTGTTACTACTAGAGGAAGAATCTTTCTTGTTAGACTTGACTTGAGGCATGTAAGTGGATAAGAGTAAACGCTTGGCAATGTAAGAAGAACTTTTCTTGCGGAGATCATCATTGATTGCCTTTAAGAACTCATGCTCTTGCTCAAGATTGAGCTTTTCAAAGCGTAGCTTCTCATGAGCCCTTAAAAGTTCTCGATGATCTTCGAAGATAGTGTCATGAGCTAACTTAAGAGTTTTTAGTTCTTTAGTTAGAGCCTCAATCTTCTCCTTATCATTGTCATTCGTTTTATCTTGATTAGCATGATTAATTGGTCTTTCATCATAGTATTCATCACTAGAGTTGTCACCAATCAAATCATCACCTAACAAGTCATCTTCATCACTATTGAAATCAACATACTCGGGGTGTGTTACCTTAGGACCTTTGGCCATGAAGCATCTTCCAATTCCTTCATTTGGTGAGTCAAATATGTCGTAGGAGTTGGTTGACACAAGTGCTAGACCGGCAACACCTTCATCTTGAGTATCTTCGGAGTCGGAGTGATAACTTCTCTCGGAGTGGCTGTCGGAGTCGGAGCCGGATACCCATTCACCAACATGAGCTTGATGTCTTCGTCTTGTGTAGCTCCTTGATGATTTTTCCTTCCTTTCCGAATCCTTGCTTCTCCGTGAGTATCTTCGTTCATAACGATCATCTCTACTCCTTCTCTCTCTTGGTGGTGATCCTTTGCTTCTTCTTTTTGGAGAATCTTCTCTTCTCTTGTAGGGAGCCGTACACTCATTGGAATAGTGTCCGGGTCTTCCACAATTGTAGCAGTTTCGCTCTCGACTAGAAGATCTTTTGTCATTGTAGGACCTTGATTTGGAGCTTCTATCTTTGCTTCTACTCTTGTAGAACTTGTTGAAGTTCTTCACCATTAAGCTCAATTCTTCATTGAAGTCTTGTTTCTCACTTGATGATGTAGGGGCTTCACATGAGGCTTTATAGGCACCACTTGATTTGTTGTGAAGTTCCTCTTTATCCTTAAGTGACATCTCATGAGCAACAATTCTTCCAATCACTTCCGTTGGCTTGAGATCTTTGTAATTGGGCATCATTTGGATCAATGTGCACACGGTATCATATTTTCCATCCAAGGCTCTTAGGATCTTCTTGATGATGAATTTATCGGTCATCTCTTCACTTCCTAAGCCGGCAATCTCATTTGTGATGAGAGCAAGCCTAGAGTACATTTCAGCGACACCTTCACCATCCTTCATCTTGAACTTGTCAAGTTGGCTTTGAAGCACATCCAACTTGGATTCCTTGACGGAGTCGGTACCTTCGTGCATATCAATCAAAGTGTCCCAAATTTCCTTTGCATTCTCAAGACGGCTTGATTTTGTTGAATTCTTCGGGGCACAATCCGTTGAAGAGAATATCACAAGCTTGAGCATTGTATTGCAACATCTTCAACTCATCCGCGGTAGCTTCACGGTTTGGTTCTTTCCCATCAAAGAAGTCACCTTGCAAACCAACACACACAATAGCCCAAACGGCGGGGTTATGTCCAAGAATATGCATTTTCATTTTATGCTTCCAACTAGCAAAATTAGTACCATCAAAGTAAGGACCTCTACGGTGATAATTTCCCTCGCTAGACGCCATACTCTCCTAGGTTGTGAAACCAAGGCTATGACCACCAAAAGCTATGGAGATCAAGCAAATGGAGACCAAAGCTCTGATACCACTTGTAGGATCGAAAGTATGTCTAGAGGGGGGTGATTAGACTACTTGACCAAATAAAAACTTAACCTTTTCCCAATTTTAGTTCTTGGCAGATTTTAGCTATTTAGGACAAGTCAAGCAATCATCACACAATTCAAGCAAGCATGCAAAGAGTATATTGGCAGCGGAAAGTAAAGCATGCAACTTGCAAGAATGTAAAGGGAAGGGTTTGGAGAATTCAAACGCAATTGGAGACACAGATGTTTTTCCCGTGGTTCGGATAGGTGGTGCTATCCTACATCCACGTTGATGGAGACTTCAACCCACGAAGGGTAACGGTTGCGTGAGTCCACGGAGGGCTCCACCCACAAAGGGTAATGGTTGCGCGAGTCCACGGAGGGCTCCACCCACGAAGGGTCCACGAAGAAGCAACCACCCACGAAGGGTCCACGAAGAAGCAACCTTGTCTATCCCACCATGGCCATCGCCCACGAAGGACTTGCCTCACTAGCGGTAGATCTTCACGAAGTAGGCGATCTCCTTGCCCTTACAAACTCCTTGGTTCAACTCCACAATCTTGTCGGAGGCTCCCAAGTGACACCTAGCCAATCTAGGAGACACCACTCTCCAAGAAGTAACAAATGGTGTGTAGGTAATGAACTCCTTGCTCTTGTGCTTCAAATGATAGTCTCCCCAACACTCAACTCTCTCTCATAGGATTTGGATTTGGTGGAAAGAAGATTTGAGTGGAAAGCAACTTGGGAAGGCTAGAAATCAAGATTCATATGGTAGGAATGGAATGTCTTGATCTCAACACATGAGTAGGTGGTTTTCTCTCAGAACATATGAGTAGGAATGATGTGTGTGTTCTGATGGCTCTCTCATCGAATGAGAAGGAGGTGGAGGGGTATATATAGCCTCCACTCAAAATCCAACCGTTACACACAATTTACCAATCTCGGTGGGACCGAATCAGAAAACTCGGTCGGACCGAAATGGTAAACCTAGTGACCGTTAGGAATTTCGGTGGGACTGACATGCAACTCGGTAGGACCGATTCGGTTAGGGTTTGGGCATAACGTAATCTCGGTGAGACCGATTACACAAACTCGGTGAGACCGAGTTTGGTAATTAGCTAACCAGAGAGTTGGTCAGGCAAACTCGGTGGGACCGATTTGCTCTTTCGGTGAGACCGAGTGGAACTCGGTGAGACCGAAAAGTTACAAAGGGGAAACACTGAGTTTACATTGCAATCTCGGTGGGACCGATTCGCTCTTTCGGTGGGACCGAAAAGTTACGAAAGGGAAACAGAGAGTTTGCAACCCCATCTCGGTGGGACCGAGATCCTTATCGGTAGGACCGAATTGCTAGGGTTTGGCAGTGGCTAATGACAATTGAAACTCGGTGGCGCCGGATAGGAAAAATCGGTAGGACCGAGTTTGGCTTAGAGTTTAGGTCATATGTGGATATGGGAAAGTAGTTGAGGGTTTTGGAGCATATCATTAAGCACATGAAGCAAGAGGCTCATTAAGCAACACCTCATCCCTCCTTGATAGTATTGGCTTTTCCTATGGACTCAATGTGATCTTGGATCACTAAAATATAAAATGAAGAGTCTTGAGCTTTTGAGCTTGAGCCAATCCATTGTCCTTAGCATTTTGAGGGTTCCACTTTCATATCCATGCCATGCCAATCATTGAGCTTTCCTGAAATAATCATCTTGGAATAGCATTAGCTCAATGAGCTATATGTTGTTATGAATTACCAAAACCACCTAGGGATAGTTGCACTTTCAACTTGCGATCCACTTTGTCTCCAGCATAATCAGCATCTGAGAATCCAACCAGATCAAACTTTGAGCCCTTTGGATACCATAATCCTAGAGTTGGGGTGTGAGCCAAATATCGAAGAATTCTCTTCACAGCTAAGTGATGCGACTCCTTTGGTGCCGCTTGAAATTGAGCACACATGCAAACACTAAGCATAATATCTGGCCTAGATGCACATAGATAAAGCAAAGAACCAATCATGGAGCGGTATAAATTTGATCGAACTCTTTACCATTGTCGTCAGGACCCAGATGATGTTTGGCTGGCATTGGCGTCATGAAGCCTTGCAGTCTTGCATACCGAACTTCTTCAGGCAATCTTTGAGATACTTCTCTTGAGATATGAAGATGCCGTTGCGTTGCTGTCGTATTTGAAGACCGAGGAAGAACTTCAGCTCTCCCATCATGGACATCTGATATTGCTCTTGCATCATATATCCAAACTCTTCACTGTACTTCTGATTTGTGCATCCGAAGATGATGTCATCCACATATATTTGGCACACAAACAGTTCACCATCATATGTCTTCATGAAGAGAGTGGGGTCGAGGGAACCAGATATGAACCCTTTGCTTTTCAGGAAGTATTTGAGTGTGTCATACCAAGCCCGAGGGGCTTGTTTGAGGCCATACAGTGCCTTGTTGAGCTTGTATACCATGTTAGGATGTTTTGGATCTTCAAAGCCAGGCGGTTGTGCAACATACACTTCTTCAATCTTGCCATTGAGAAAGGTGCTCTTCACATCCATTTGATATAGAAGTATGTTATGATGATTTGCATAGGCCAGCAGTATGCGTATGGCTTCAAGTCTAGCCACAGGAGCAAATGTTTCATCGAAGTCAATGCCTTCCACTTGAGTATATCCTTGAGCAATGACATGAGCTTTGTTTCTGACAACTTGACCATGCTCATCTTGCTTGTTGCGGTATACCCATTTGGTGCCTATTATGTTGTGCTTCCGAGAATTAGGATGCTTAGCCAGTTCCCATACATTATTCAGCTCAAACTGTTGAAGCTCTTCTTGCATAGCTTGAATCCATTCAGGTTCCATGAAGGCTTCTTCAACTTTCTTGGGTTCTTTTATTGAGACGAATGCGAAGTGCCCACAGAAATTTGCTAGCTGAGTTGCCCTTGAACGAGTGAGCGGACCAGGTGCATTGATGCTATCAATTATTCTCTCAATCTGCACTTCATTGGCAACACGAGGATGTACAGGGCGAAGATTTTGCTCTTGCTAATCATTGTCGTTGTTAGAGGGATTGTCTTCAGACTGAGCATTGTCTTCAGGTTGATCAGGTGCTGAGATGATAAGTTCCTCTTCAGGTTGAGCATCAGAGGGTATGATTTTCTCCAGTTCCCATTAGCTTGATTGATTCGCTGGATGGAACTTCATCTAGCACATTTGGCAGGTGTTCTCTTTGTGAACCGTTAGTCTCATCAAATCGCACATCCACTGTTTCAACCACTTTATAATGAAAGAGATTGAAAACTCTGTAGGAGTGCGAATCCTTTCCATATCCAAGCATAAAACCCTCATGTGCTTTTGGGGCAAATTTTGAAGTGTGATGTGGATCCTTGATCCAGCACCTGGCGCCAAATACTCTGAAGTAACTGACATTTGGCTTCTTGCCAGTAAGGAGCTCATAAGATGTCTGTTCAGAAGCTTGTGAAGATAAACACAATTGATTGTATGGCATGCAGTATCAATGGCTTCAGGCCAGAATTTTCTTGGAGTCTTGTATTCATCAAGCATTGTTCGGGCCATCTCAATGAGTGTTTTGTTCTTGCGTTCGACGACACCATTCTGCTGTGGCGTGTACGGAGCTGAGTATTCATGTGTGATGCCCAAAGTATCAAGATATGTATCCAGGCCAGTGTTCTTGAATTCAGTGCCATTGTCACTTCCGATGTGCTTTATCTTGGCGCCATAGTTGTTCATTGCTCGATTGGCGAAGGGTCTGAAGACATCCTGCACTTCAGTCTTGTAGAGGATTATGTGCACCCAAGTATATCTAGAATAATCATCAAAAATGACAAAGCCATAGAGACAAGTAGTAGTAGTAAGAGTTGAGTAATGAGTGGGACCTAAAAGATCCATGTGGAGCAGTTCAAAGGGTCGGGGGGTTGTCATGATTGTCTTCGAGGGATGTTTGGCCCTCGTCATCTTTCCTGCTTTACAGGCACCGCATAAGTGATCTTTCTTGAACTTGACGCCCTCGATGCCTATGACATGCTTCTTCTTTGCAAGGGTGTGGAGGTTCCACATGCCAGCATGCCCTAGCCTCCGATGCCAGAGCCAGCATTCTGAAGCTTTTGCTAGAAGACATACGACAAGCTATGGTCCTGCTGAGAAATCTACCACGTACAAATCATCTTTCCGATACCCTTCAAACACTAGAGACTTCTTAGATTCCATTAGAACAAGGCAACGATATTTTCCAAACATTACGATCATATTCAAATCACAAAGCATTGAGACAGACATTAAGTTGAAGCCAAGGGATTCAACAAGCATGACTTTATCCATGTGTTGATCCTTTGAGATTGCAACTCTACCTAGACCCAATACCTTACTTTTACCAGTGTCAGCAAATGTGATGTGACTCTTGTCGGATGGACGTAAGGTTGAGTCCATAAGAAGGCTTCTTTTGCCAGTCATGTGATTGGTACATCCACTATCAATAATCCATTCTGAAGACGCTGGTGTCGTACCCTACAGTGCAGTTAGGGGGATAGGCTTCACGAAGAGAATTGTGAAGCAAAAACATTTGACGAACCAGTGGGTTATGAAATCTTAGATCCAGATTAGGACTAATAGGGAGAGTAGCAAGCGATTCAGGAACGAAGTACATAGTAAGACCATACGGGCATTTGATCTTGCGCCCTACAAGATGTTTAAGGTCCCTAGCAATAGCGTCAGACGATTTTGGTTTTCTGCTGGAGACCTTTCCCTGCAAAAGAGAGTTAAGCTTTCTTAGCCACCCACATCTTCAAGGGTGGTTTAGAAGCAATAAGTCTAAGTGCAGCATCTGAGAACTTTGGCTTTGGAGCCCTAGCAAAAAGTCTTGCAGGTGGACAATAGTACTCCATAAGAATAAGAAGAATAGTTCTTGGTCTTATGAACATGGTGGTTTGATGAAACGCACTCATATTCAAACGCCTGAGTATGGTTTCCCTGCAAAACATTTGCATTAGTGTGACTCAGGTGAGTCATATGTCTGTATGAAGCCTTTGGACCATATGAAACCTGTGGTCTGGGGTTTGTCTTCTTCACCTGTGGTGTCATGATGACATTCACAGGAAGATTCTCCAGACACTTTTTCGGTACCCAGATCTTCTTCATAGGCGGTCCATTCCTGCAGTTAGTACCAATGTCCCTGGCAAACACTTCATGATTTTGATTCTTAAACAGTTTATAGTTTGCATCAAAGGATTCATCAATGACAATAGGGTTAGCACAAGTGAAGCCAGATAGAGTGGATGGATCTGCTGAAGATTCCTTTGCAGCAACCCATGTGGTTTTGGGGTACTGCTCAGGTTTCCAGTAAGAGCCATCAGCATTCATTTTCCTTACGAACCCAACACCCTCTTTCCTCGGGTTTCGGTTCAGGATCTGCCTTTTGAGGACATCACATAGTGTCTGATGCCCTTTAAGACTTTTGTACATCCCTGTTTCAAGCAATGTCTTCAACCTAGCATTCTCATCAGCAATAGCAGTAGTATCCTCAGCAGAGGGGTTAGTTCCCACATCAACAGTTGAAGATATTGCAACAGTAGCAGCAGTAGAACATTTAGCAACAGAAGTAGCATTATCATGCTCAATGCATTTAAGGCATGGTGGTTCAAATCCTTCCTGAGCGGAACTGATCTGTTCGGCGCGAAGTGACTCATTTTCCTTTTGAAGATCTTCATGAGCCGCTCTCAATTTCTCAAGATCTTGCTTCCTTTGAAGATAATCATAGGAAAGCTTTTCATGAGTTGTTGAGAGTGTTTCATGACGACTTTCAAGTTCCTCATACTTAATGTGAAGATTTTTTATGTCTTCAATTAAGGACTCAGATCGAGTCATTTCAACGCCTAACAGATCATCGCTTTTGTCTAATAGTTTTTGAATATTTTCCATAGCCTTCTGTTGTTCAGTTGCAATTTTAGCAAGTGTTTTGTAGCTGGGTTTTGAACCACAATCAGAGTCATCTTCACTATGTTTGATAGTGAGTAGTGCGTGTGTTTACCTTGGCACCGCGTGCCATGAAGCAGTAGGTAGGAGCGGAGTAGTCCTTGTCATTTGCATCGGTGTCGGTGATGAAGTCATTGTCTTCAGTGTTGAAGATGGACTTGGCAACGTATGCTGTAGCCAGACTTGCAACGCCAGAATCGGACTCCTCCTCAGACTCCACCTCCGCCTCCTCAGAAGCGGACTCCTCCTCTGAATCCATTTCCTTGCCAACAAACACGTGCCTTGCCAGATGAGCTCTTCTTGTGTGATGAAGACTTTGAGGAAGACTTGGAAGAAGACTTTGAGTATTTCTTCTTCTTCTTGTCGTCAGAGTCATATTCCTTGCTCTTCTTCTTCTTCTTGTTCTCATTGTCCCACTGCGGACACTCAGAGATGAAGTGGCCAGTTTTCTTGCACTTGGGCATGTTTTCTTCTTGTAGTCATGAGCAGAAGCTTCATCATTCCTTGAGCTTGATCGTGAAGACTTTCTGAAGCCTTTCTTCTTGGTGAATTTTTGGAACTTCTTCACAAGCATAGCAAGTTCCTTTCCAATGTCTTCAGGATCATCAGAACTGCTGTCAGATTCTTCTTCAGATGAGGAGACAGCTTTTGCCTTCAAGGCACGAGTTCGCCCATAGTTTGGACCGTAGATATCTCTTTTCTCAGAAAGCTGAAACTCATGTGTGTTGAGCCTCTCAAGTATGTCGGACGGATCGAGTGTCTTGAAATCAGGTCGTTCTTGAATCATCAGGGCTAGGGTGTCAAACGAACTGTCAAGTGATCTCAGTAGTGTCTTGACGACTTCATGCTTGGTGATCTCAGTAGCGCCGAGGGCTTGAAGCTCATTTGTGATGTCAGTGAGTCGATCAAACGTGAGCTGGACATTCTCATTGTCATTTCTCTTGAAGCGGTTGAAGAGGTTGCGAAGGACACTGATTCTCTGATCTCTCTGGGTTGAGACGCCTTCATTGACCTTGGAGAGCCAGTCCCAGACTAGCTTAGATGTTTCCAAAGCACTTACACGGCCATACTGTCCTTTGGTTAGATGACCACAGATGCTGTTCTTGGCAGTGGAGTCCAGTTGAACGAACTTCTTGACATCAGCAGCGGTGACACCTTCACCAGCCTTGGGAACGCCATTCTTAACGACATACCATAGGTCGACGTCAATGGCTTCAAGATGCATGCGCATCTTATTCTTCCAGTAGGGATATTCAGTTCCATCGAAGACAGGGCACGCAGCGGAGACTTTAATTATCCCTCCAGTCGACATAGCTAAAACTCTAGGTGGTTAAACCGAATCACACAGAACAAGGGAGTACCTTGCTCTGATACCAATTGAAAGTGCGTTATATCGACTAGAGGGGGGTGAATAGGCGATTTTTATGAAAGTCTTCAAAACGTGGAAGTTATGAAGACAAACGATAGAAATAAACCTATTACCCTGCAGCGGAAGGTAGACTACACTAGGCAAGCCATAGTCAAGTATTCAATAGAGTGAAAGCACAATGACTAATAGCAGCAATGTAGTAAGGATCAGGTAGGAAGATATTATGAAGCCAAACAGAACACGCAGTCACTCAGTGAAGATAAAAGATAGTGCAATCATACAATGACTTCACAAGGAGTAACAGTACGTAAAGAGAAGGGAAGGATGAAACCAGTGACTCGTTGAAGACAATGATGTGTTGGACCAGTTCCAGTTGCTGTGACAACTGTACGTCTGGTTAGGGCGGCTAGGTATTTAAACCTGAGGACACACAGTCCCGGACACCCAGTCCTGAACACGCAGCTCAGGACACCCAGTCCTCACCGTATTCCCCTTGAGCTAAGGTCACACAGACCTCGCCCAATCACTCTGGTAAGTCTTCAAGGTAGACTCCAAACCTTCACAGACTTCGTTCACCGGCAATCCACAATGTCTCTTGGATGCTCAGAACGCGACGCCTAACCGGCTGGAGGATTCACAGTCCTCAAGTGTAATAAGTCTTCAGATCACACAGACAAGAAGACTTAAGTGATGCCTAATTCTCTTTGGCTCTGGGTGGTTAGGGCTTTATCCTCGCAAGGAATTCTCTCTCAAAAGCTTCGAGGTGGGTTGCTCTCAAACGACAAAAGCCGTATACTAACTCTGAGCAGCCAACCATTTTTGGTTGTAGGGGGTGGGCTATTTATAGCCACTAGGCAACCCGACCTGATTTGTCCGAAATGACCCTGGGTCACTAAGGAACTGACACGTGTTCCAACGGTCAGATTTCAAACTCACACGGCAACTTTACTTGGGCTACAAGCAAAGCTGACTTGTCCGACTCTGGACAAGATTCGCTCTCATAGTCTTCACTCGAAGACATAGGTTTTGGTTAAGCATCACTTCAGTCATTCTGACTGGTTCTCTTGGACCCCACTTAACAGTACGGTGGTTCCTATGACTCAACAAAGAAGAAAAAGAACTACGAAAGATCTAAGTCTTCGAGCTCCATAGGCTTCATGCGATGTCTTCTCTTGTCATAGTCTTCAATGTGAATATCTTCATATACCACCTTTGACATCAATGTCTTCATACATTTTTAGGGGTCATCTCTGGTAGGAAAACCGAATCAATGAGGGACTTCTACCTGTGTTATCCTGCAATTCTCACAAACACATTAGTCCCTCAACTAGGTTTGTCGTCAATACTCCAAAACCAACTAGGGGTGGCACTAGATGCACTTACACTCACGAAGAAGAATCAAATCGTCGACTGCCAGTATGCCAAAGCCTTAGCGGCTTTCAAGCATAGTGTTCGGGTAGAATGTCTCGCCAGATACCTCAGCCACGAAAAACCAAGGACAATGACAGCCCTAACAAGCCTTATGACCCGCTTTTGCGCGGGCGAAGGCAGTTAGCTGGCCCATAGCGGCACCAGCAACCCAGGCACATCCGAAGTCAGGGATGGCAACGGGAAACCGCGACGCAATAAAAGTAAGCGTCGAAACAACGAAGACAGCCCAGTCAACACGGCGGTAAATGCCAGATTCAGGGGCTCTCGACCTGGTCAACAGAAAAAGCCATTTAAAGGCAGCAGAGATGGACCGTCCAGCCTAAACAAAATTCTAGACAGATTATGTCAGATTCAGGGCACCTCCGACAAACCTGCAAATCACACCAACAGAGAATGCTGGGTCTTCAAGCAGGCCGGCAAGCTAAAAGCCGAACACAAGGGGAGGGAGACACCAAGCGAAGACGAGGATGAGCCTCGCCAGCCGAACACTGGGGGACAGAAAGAATTCCCACCAGAGGTCAAAACAGTGAACATGATTTACGCAACTCACATACCGAAGAGGAGGCGCCAGCGCGCACCCCGAGACGTATACGCCATGGAGCCCGTCACCCCCAAGTTCAACCCTTGGTCGGCCTGCCCGATCACTTTTGATCGCAAGGATCACCCGACTAGTATCCGGCATGGAGGATCGGCTGCCTTGGTGCTAGACCCAATAATTGACGGATGCCATCTTACCCGAGTCCTTATGGATGGCGGCAGTAGTCTTAATCTGATATATCAGGACACCGTCCGCAAAATGGGGATAGACCCGACAAGAATCAGCCAAAGCAATACTACCTTTAAAGGAGTAATATCAGACCCAGAGGCCCGCTGCACGGGCTCTCTAGTACTAGAGGTTCTATTCGGTTCTCCCGACAACTTCCGAAGCGAAGAATTAACCTTCAACATCGCTCCATTTTGAAGCGTCCATCACACACAACTCGGAAGAACGGCCTTCGCTCGTTTTAATGCAGTACCGCATTACGCTTATCTCAAGCTTAAGATGCCCAGTCCACGTGGCATCATCACAGTTAGCGGAAACACAGAGCGTTCCTCACGTATGGAGGAATATGTGGCGGCTCTAGCAGCCAATCATTGAACGGCCTCTCCAACCAGAAGAAATGATCGGTCGTCAAGACCACAGACACGGTTAGACGAGTCCGGTGCACCACTAGCTGTAACAGCTCAGATAAACCTGAGATTGGGTCGATGGGTATACCCCCTTAGGTGGTGCTAGGGGCTTCCAGCATGTAAAAAGGGCCACAGTTCGGATTGACCCTATTTAGATTGCATTTTAATGTTTCATTAAGAATAACCAATTTTTCGCATGAAGACTTTCACCTGCATTTTTCTCTTTTACAGATGATCATCGTGCTACACCCTTCAAGAATACGGCACAACAGAGACACAGGCGCAGACGTGCAGCAGGGCCCCGCTCAAAGGATTCTTTTTAGATTAAGACCATGTGTAAACCTTTTTTACTGTCTCTTGTTGCTTCACTCCCTCTGGATACTCAACACAATCGAAAGGGATGCTGGCGTTATTGGCATTTCGTCATGTCAGACTAATGCAAGTACCTGGAAATTCAGGGCTCATAATCGAGGGCGATTACTCAGCCCAGTATATCTTGTAAAGTCGGAATACCTTAGGGAGTGTTCGGCGTCGCGAGTTTGGCCTTATATGCATCAGCTCCGAATCATGTCTTTGGTCAATAGTTGGGTTTGCCCGGCTCTCGTGTTTTGCTACCTTACGTTCCGCTCTATCGGCTAAGGTGGCACCGAGAGAACTACTGCAATTGTGCCCTGGTTCATCTGGATGAGCACCTCAGTAGAGAAAGTCGAAAACTGACTGTCATGATAAAGCGCGAGACTGGTCAACCACTCGATTCCTCCGCATTAACGAAGGACCGGTTTTCCCGGTCATGTATGTACGCGCACCGTATTCGGATGAGCGCGGAAGTACCAGGGGCTATATAGTAGCCCCACCGTCAAACTCCTATGGCTAAGTGAAAGTGTTAAAGCTATATAGTGTAATTGCCTTGTTCGCCGCGCTATCACCTCCTTAATGGACCAAGACGTTGGGTCAAGTGTGAATACGCGCTTTTCCAAACACCCCTGCATTATGTGCGTGGGGGATGAAGCCGATGACTGCAAACTTCCAGGTTATATACATACATAAACGGCCGCATAGGAGGCATCATAATACTTTCAGGAAAAAGTATAAACACAACCTTTAAAATCTAGATAGCATTGTTTTTACAATTGGGATACATGTCGCTCGAACATGATACTCTTCGAGCACTGAGCCTCTATTAAACGAGCGCCTTCTAGGACTTCTTCAAAATAGTGCTCAGTCGGGACCTGGCCTACGGATGGATCCCGGGTTGCAATAGCGGTGGCCTCCATCTCTGCCCAGTATGTCTTAACACGGGCAAGGGCCATCCGCGCACCCTCTATGCACGCCGACCTCTTTACCGCGTTGATATGCGGCACAACACCAAGGAATCGTTGCACTAAACCAAAATAACTATTCGACCTTGGTCCCTTCGGCCAAAGATGATCTACGACAGACCTCATGGCAAGTCCGGACAACCTATGGAGGTCAGCCCACTCGGCCATTTGTTCATTTAATAGCAGCGGACGGTGTTGGAGCACTGAACTGCGACCAGAACAATCTTTCCACTTCATGATCTTTCTGATCTTTGAAAAACTTAGTCGCATTAGCAACACTCATTGCCAAGTCCGAATACGCGTCTGCAACACTCCATAATTGATCCAGAGGGGCATACTTCAGATCTCCGAACTTCGTTCGCAACAAAAAGGGCTTCCCAGCCGTGATATCTCCGGCCTGACGGAGCTCCTCCTTCGCCGCTCTGATTTCAGAATGGGTTTCCTTGGCTGCTTCCATGGCTTTCTTCAGGTCAGCCGCTTTCGCTTGGCTTTCATTTTCAAGAAGCTCATATCGGCTGGTGGCATCTTTCAGCTCAACAGCCATCTTGGCTATCTTATCTTTGCTCTGGCGATGAGCAACCTATTCGGCTCTTAAGTCTTTGGCCGCCTTTAGGGCGGCCGCATCACTTCTCCTGGCTTGTTCCTTGGCTCGGGCAAGTTCCGCCCGAAGGGTCTCCACGGCGGCAGCTCCATCTGCAGTCACAGCATATTATAGATACTAGCATCATTCTCCTCTTAATATTTGTTGACCACCCAAAAATACATACCCTGTGCCTTATCAAGCCGCTTGTTCACAAGCTTAATGTCGGCATCTGCCGCGTCAAGTTGCCGCCTCAGTCCGGCAAACTCAGCAGTCCGGCCAGCCACCGGACCCTCAGCCGCCTGCACATGAAAGCAGCGCGATCATTACCTAGGACTATGATCCTCTGTTTGCTGCCTCTGGACAACAACCAGAGTCTCGGGAGCTACTATCTGTATAGAGCACACCTAGCGTGTGCGGTACCATCAAAAAATTTATTTGCGTACCTCAAAGCCTCTTAGCAGGCTCGTAAAAGCCTCATGCAACCCACTTTGGCGGATGAAATCCTCTCAACCACCATACCCATTAAAGTACGATGCGCCTCTGAGATAGCCGCTTGCTCCAAAAGACCCATTAGTGCGTCCGGTTGTGCACCGGACAATCCCGGACTCTTTCTGTTGCTCTCCTTAGGAGCCGAATACTTTGGACTTCGAGTGGCCGAAGGGTTACCTTCTAGCCTTGGCGGATCAGGAGAAATCCTCTGTGATGACACCTTAGGGTCGTCCGCCCCAGGAGGCGGGGAGACAGGGGGAGGCGTTTCGCTCTCCATCATCTCCGGAAGAAGATCCCCTGAAGACGAACTCTATCAAGAAGGGCTACGATCCAGACTGCAAGATATATGTCTCGGTTATTGTCCTCGAAGATAAAGCAGGATATATTTACCAAAATTACTCTTGTTCACTTACAGCTCGGTGGAGGGCTGGCCCCCTTGCGGGCACTATGCGGTAAGGACGCCCTCCGGGGCAGGGCCCCCTGGCGAAGGTTTCTTCCCTCGTTTGGAAACCTTCGTTTCCTCATCTTCATAGGCGGTCCTTTTCCTTCCTTGGGGAAAGGGGATTCTAGATTCTTCTCCCCGATTATCTTCCTTTGCGGAGACACTAATTCCCCCGGTTTGGATGAGTAATGCGTGAAGCCCGCTTTCGGCTTCTTCATTCCTCCCTCTATCCTCCCCTGATGGCACTTGATAAGGTGCGTGCTCAAGCATCCTGGCTAGTACAGGATCCGGTGAGCCCTCGGGAAGGGGGGCCGAACACCTGATCATCTTCGCCTTTTTTATCTAATCCTGGCCAAGAGCGATTTTTTTCAGAATGATGTTGTGACAAATAAAAAGACAGCATGTTCGGCCGTAGAATTACTTCCGTGGGTATCTAGACGGTTGCAGTTGAGACCCGCATCCTCGGTGGTGTCCGGACAGTTTATTCGTGATCTGAAGAACAATCCATACATCTCTTCGACCGTCACGCCGAAGAATTGCTGAATAGTTCGCAGTCCTTCCGAGTTGAACTCCCACATATGGAGAGATCGACATTGGCATGGCAGGACCCGACAAACTAGCATAACTTGCATTACCTTGACAAGACTGATATCCCTCTTGAGGAGATCTCGGATGCGACTTTGCAATGTCGGCACGTCATTAACTGGCCCCCAGTCCAGCCCCTTGTTGACCCATGACGCCAGTTGCGGCGGGGGGTCCGAGTAGAAGGTGGGGGCAGATGCCCACTTCGTACTTCGGGGAGCTGTGATGTAAAACCACTCCCGCTGCCATAAGTTGGACACCTCCGGGAAGGAACCCTTTGGCGATGGAGCATCGGCGCCTTTGCCTATTATGGCACCTCTGCATTCTGTGTGTCGCCCATCGATCGTCTTCGGCTTCAGATTGAAGGTCTTGAGCCATAAGCCAAAGTGTGGGGCTTCAGCTTCATCTATATAAACCGGAGGGTTTAGTCCGTAGGACAACAAAAAACATAATCATAGGCTAGCTTCTAGGGTT
The DNA here is from genome assembly GCF_003073215.2 of Triticum urartu. Classification (NCBI taxonomy): domain Eukaryota; kingdom Viridiplantae; phylum Streptophyta; class Magnoliopsida; order Poales; family Poaceae; genus Triticum; species Triticum urartu. The sequence goes on along the minus strand of NC_053028.1, from coordinate 427,008,410 downwards.
TAGCCTCTACGATCTCGTGGTAGATCAACTCTTGTAACATATCATCAAGATCAATCAAGCAGGAAGTAGGGTATTACCTCCATCGAGAGGGCCCGAACCTGGGTAAACATTGTATCCCCCGCCTCCTGTTACCATCTGCCTTAGACGCACAGTTCGGGACCCCTTACCCGAGATCTGCCGGTTTTGACACCAACAACCACAGCGCCAACAACGAGGCAGAGGACTCCGCCGGCTCCGCCGAGGCCCCACCCCGCCGGCAACGAGGGGGAGGATTTCCCCCGCTCCGCTGAGGCGCCGGCCGCCGGCAACGAGACAGAGGTCATCGCCGGCTCCGCCAAGGCCCCGCCCAGGCCCCGCCCCGCTGCCAGCGAGGCCGCGCCACACAGAAAACAAGGAAGAGTAGAACACGGTAGGTCGCCTCTGCTCGGGTCCAAGTAAGGCCACCGCTGCTACCCTCGGTTGAAGCCAAGCTAGGCGGGTTGACCACTAACGGCCGGTTAGCTTCTTGGCAGCGACATGGAGTCGGAGAGCTATGTTGGAGAAGGACGCTGCTTCTACTTAACTGTTGGTGCAGTTGGCTGACTGACACGTGGGCCCAACAGGCATCTGGGCCACATGTCAGTTATGCAACTGCACCTGTAGTTAAGTCACTGAAGCTTCTGTTCAGCTTAGCAGGACACATGTGGTAGCTTCGGTTAATTAATTATACCTCCAGCGCACCCCTTTTTAGTTGATGAA
>NC_053028.1:426982928-427006672 GCF_003073215.2 Triticum urartu | reverse complement strand
CGCGGCCACCACCGGCGCTGCTGGCGCAGCCGCCAACCCCTACCGGTCTGCCCGTTCCTCCTAGCTTAGATAATAAAGTTGAGCTTACCCAGCGATTCCCATACTGACGCCCCACTCCCCTGAGTTTTTAGATGAGGCCTACAATGTCCATCCCCGCCAGATCCACATCCCCTGCTCTAGAATGTCGCAGCCTAAGCTCGACCACGTATCTCGGGGAGCCCGACGAGCGTTCGGGCAAGAAGAGGTATATCATGGCCTCTCCGGCGGACGTTCGCGAGGTGGTGAAAGGATCGAGAAGTGAAGTCTTGAGGGGGGGAGGGGTGAATAGACTCTGAGTAAGAAAAGCTGTAGTTTTTAACTTCTTTAGGTTTAAGTAGAGTTTTAGCACAAGTTTAAACATTCACAATACATATCAAGCAAGCATGACAAGAGTATATGAGCAGCGGAAAGTAAAGCATGCAAGTTGCAAGAATATAAAGGGATGGGATTGGAGTGTGCAAACGAAATTGGAGACACAGAGATTTTGGCATGGTTCCGATAGGTGGTGCTACCGTACATCCATGTTGATGGAGACTTCAACCCATGAAGGGTAACAGTTGCGCGAGTCCACAGAGGGCTCCACCCACGAAGGGTCCACGAAGAAGCAACCTTGTCTATCCCACCATGGCCGTCGCCCACGAAGGACTTGCCTCACTCGGGTAGATCTTCACGAAGTAGGCGATCTCCTTGCCCTTACAAACTCCTTGGTTCAACTCCACAATCTTGACGGAGGCTCCCAAGTGACACCTAACCAATCTAGGAGACACCACTCTCCAAGAGGTAACAAATGGTGTGTTGATGATGAACTCCTTGCTCTTGTGCTTCAAATGATAGTCTCCCCAACACTCAACTTTCTCTCACAGGATTTGGATTTGGTGGAAAGATGATTTGAGTGGAAAGCAACTTGGGGAAGTCTAGAGATCAAGATTTATGTGGTTGGAATGGAATATCTTGACCTCAACACAAGTGTAGGTGGTCCTCTCTCAGAAAATGTATGTTGGAAGTGTAGGCATATTCTGATGGCTCTCTCTATAAATGAAGAGTGGGTGGAGGGGTATAAATAGCCTCCACACAAAATCTAATCGTTACACACAAATCACCAAACTCGGTGGGACCGAATCATACAACTCAGTCAGACCGATTTAGTTCAAAATGTGACCGTTAGGGTTTTCGGTGGGACCGATGTGCTAGGGTTAGGGTAAAGCCTTATCTCGGTTTGACCGATTACACAAACTCGGTGGGACCAATTTTGGTAATAAGCAAAACAGAGAGTTGGCCAAGCAAACTTTGTGAGACTGATTGTATGTCTCGGTGGGACTGAAATTATTGCAATAGGCAATCAGAGAGTTTGCAAGCCCATCTCGGTGAGACCAAGATCCCATCTGTGAGACCGAATTGATTAGGGTTTCTGGCGGTGGCTATGTCAAGAGAACTCAGTGGCGACGGATAGTCAATTTCGGTGGGGCCGAGTTTGACTATTGGTTTGGGACATATTTGGATATGAGAAAGTGGTTGAGGGCTTTGGAGCATATCACTAAGCATTTTGAGCAAGCAAGCCATTAAGCAACACCTCATCCCCTCTTAATAGTATTGACTTTCCTATGGACTCAATGTGATCTTGGATCACTAAAATAAAATGTAGAGTCCTGAGCTTTGAGCTTGAGCCAATCCTTTGTCCTCAGCATCTTGAAGTTGTTCCACATCCTCTAGTCCATTCCACTCCATTGTTGAACTTATCTGAAACATACTAGGTAGAAGCATTAGTCCAACAAGAGATATGTTGACATTAATTACCAAAATCACCCAGGGAGCACTTGTCCTTTCAATCTCCCCCTTTTTGGTAATTGATGACAGCATACATCAAAGCTTTAGATAAAGATATAGAGAATAGCAAGTAAAGCTTTGGAAAGACATGTAACATGCATAGGCTCCCCCTACATGTATGCAATCATGTAAATATGGAATATAGGAGCATGTGAATGCATAAGCATCACAGAGTAAGCAATGTGTTACATGTATCTTGGCTATATGCAACAGAGCAAATGATGTGAATATCAGCATGAAATCCTCATACACATGACTATGATGCATATACTTACCTTGTGGTCCTGAGTTGGCTTAGGAAGGAATGAACCTGAGTAAACAAGGTTAGATAACACAGATACACCTACTAGCCAGAGCAAACAAAAGAGACCACAAGAGTACCAAGACCGGGATGACATGTAGAGAGTGAGTACTGAGTACTCTATTGGATATAGACATGTCCCCAAAGGTAAAAATGTGCAATGAATTCAAAGGATTCCCTTCCCTTAGATGTCTTGCTCCCCCCGAATCTTGCATGGGATATTGGGAGAAGATAGGGAACAGAAAATCAGAGCAACACAAAGAAATAGAGCTAATGCAAATAATCAAATATGAACATGTCTTTCCCCTCTTAAATACATGTGACTTTTCTCCTCTGGAATACCAAGCATCTGGGGTTACTTACACTCTCCTTGAGTATGCTCTCCCCCTATAGAAATGATTAAGCTTAAGCTTTGATGTGATCTCCCTCTTAAGCTTTGATGTGATCTCTCTCTCTTCCCCTTTGACATCAATTTCCAAGAAGGGTTCTTCTGGATTTTTGTTACAAATGGGTTTGGTCCATGAGTCACAAAGCAAAGCAGCAATTCGAATGTGATGCTGGTAGAGGACAAGAATCATTGAGTGGAGCTGGAGCAAAAAGAATGCAGGAATCAAGTGGCAAGCTGTCTTTCCTGTAGTGAAATTGGTGGCACCGAGTTATGTGCTTCGGTGGCGCTGAAAGAATTCGGTTGGACCGAAGGAAACAAATAGGTGTGACCGATTCACTAGGCAATATAGATCTCACAAGGATTTGCAAGGAATTTGCTGAAAGATTTGCAATGAATTGGATGCAGGGAATGCAGAACACAAATAATCAGAGAGGAAATCTAGATGAAGTTTTTTTTGAAAGGGGAAATAAATATGCACGAGACAAACACAAGAGAACTTCATCTAGAATTGGTCGGCGACAAAGTCACCTATGTTAGAGTATATTGACTTAGGAGTCAAGTGAGGACACTTGATCATAGGTCATACTCATCGCTTAAGCTCAAAATGGGGTTTCCATTTTTTGTTTAAGCATCTTGATGTATTCACATCTTGTTGAGTTGCTTTGATCCATGACTTGGAGTAAAGCTTCTCTAAGATGGAATAACATACCTTGGGTGGTGGTGTTGATCTTGATCACGTAGTTGAACTTGTGTGGGTTTCTCAAGGTTGATGTAGCTCATCAAGAGTTGGGAGCATCACTTGGAATTTGAGTTCATCTTCCTACATGGGTTATCTTTGCAAGGAAGAGCACTTGTATATCCAAGATGACAAACATAAAACTTAATGTAGAATTTGTCAAAGGATATGTTTGAAGGCTTCGTGCTTCCTTGTCTTCAACCACCATTGTGTAGAGACTTGGTGATGTAGAAATTGCTCATGATGTGAGTGGGATGCAATCTCATAGATTTAGATTCATCCAAGTACCTACAAGGGTTAGATAGCATGCAAGGGTGCAAATATATCCAAGACATATAAATAGCATCATGAAAGAAATATCAAGGATTAGTCAAAGGCTCATGCCTTGCATGTATCCAAATGGAGTTTCTACTCCAAGTTTTAAGCATCAATGATGTTAAATTCTCCTCTCAAACGGCAAAAAACATTCTCATCAAGCGGTTTGGTGAATATATTTGCCAACTGCTTATTGGTACAAACATGCTTAAGATCAATGTCCCCTTTGGCAACATGATCTCGAATGAAATGATGACGAACTTCAATATGCTTAGTTCGAGAATGTTGCACGGGATTGTGAGCAATCTTGATAGCACTTTCATTGTCACAAAGCAATGGAACATGTTTCACATATATCCCATAATCTTTAAGAGTTTGGTCATCCAAAGTAATTGAGCGCAACATGAACCAGCGGCAATGTATTCCGCTTCGGCGGTGGATAAGGATATCGAGTTTTGTTTCTTGGAAGACCAAGACACAAGAGATCTACCAAGAAATTGACAAGTACCCGAAGTGGACTTTCTATCAACCTTGTCTCTGGCATAGTCCGAATCGGAGTAACCAACAAGATTGGAAGAAGACCTCTTAGGATACCAAATGCCAAAATTTGGTGTATGTATTAAGTATCTCACTATCCTTTTCACAGCCTTAAGATGATATTCTTTGGGGGTCGTTTGATATCTTGCACACATGCACACACTTAGCATAATATCGGGACGAGAGGAACATAGATATAACAATGAACCAATCATGGAGCGGTAAACCTTTTGATCAACCGGTTCACCGTCTTTGGACAAATCAAGATGTCCACTAGTAGGCATGGGTGTAGTCATACCTTTGCATTCTTGCATATTGAACTTCTTGAATAAGTCCTTGGTGTACTTTGTTTGAGAGACAAAGGTACCTTCCTTAGTTTGTTTGATTTGCAAACCAAGAAAGAATTTGAGTTCACTCATCATAGACATCTCAAACTTCTCCGACATTAGCTTTCCAAACTTCTCACTAAAACGAGGGTTAGTCGAACCAAATATAATATCATCAACATAAATTTGGCACACAAATAGTTCTCCATTAACCCTTTAGTAAAAAGAGTAGAATCTATTTTTCCAATTTCAAAGCCTTTTTCAATAAGGAACTTGGTCAAGCATTTATACCATGCTCTAGGAGCTTGTTTAAGACCATGAAGAGCTTTGTGAAGTTTGTAAACATGATCAGGTTTCTTAGGATTGATGAAGCCGGGAGGTTGTTTAACATAAACCTCCTCCTCGATTTCACCATTTAGAAAAGCACTTTTAATGTCCATTTGGTATAAGGTGATATCATGGTGATTAGCATAGGCAAGCAAGATGCGGATGGACTCAAGTCTAGCAACGGGGGCATATGTCTCACCGTAGTCCATACCTTCGACTTGAGTATAGCCTTGGGCAATGAGACGAGCTTTGTTGCGGACGACTTGACCATCTTCGTCTTGCTTGTTGCGAAACACCCATTTGGTACCGATGATGTTGTGGTTGTTGTCGGGCTTCTCGACCAATGTCCACACTTGGTTTCTCTCAAAGTTGTGTGGCCCTTCATGCATGGCGTTTATCCAATCCGGATCTTCCAATGCTTCTTCAACCTTCATAGGTTCAATGCTAGAGATGAATGAGTAATGTTCACAAAAATTAGCCAAATGAGTTTTAGAGCGAGTGATTCTCCTGGTTTGGATATCATTGTAGATTTGCTCGACGGGATGGTCTTTGGCGACTCTTGCTCGAACTCATGGGAGCTTTTACCTGGCTCGGGGTGGAACATCCTCATCATCTTGTTCTTCTTCTTGGCCTTCTTCATTGTAGACATTGTCGTTTTATTGTCCTGGTGGAGAAGGAGGTTGTTGATCTTCATCTTGGTGTACTTCCTCGTTTTCTTCGTCTTGGTGTGTCCCACTTGTGGATGCTTCCGTATCAACTCTTGGTTCACCTTGTCGTGAGGTGGAAGCTTCCACTTGGACGGACGAGGTACTCTCCTTCACCTCCATTGGACAAATCTTACCAATAGACAAGTCTTGGATTGCTTTCGAAGGGTCTTTGTCTCCTACATAAATAGGCAATTGCTCTACTTGTGAGCCGTTAGATTCATCAAACTTCACATCTACCGTCTCTTCAACCTTTCGGGTGAAATTGTTGTAGACACGGTAAGTGTGAGAGTTTGAGCCATAACCAAGTAGGAAACCTTCATGAGATTTAGGAGCAAATTTAGAACGACGATTCTTATCAAGAATGTAGCACTTTGAGCCGAATACTCGAAAGTATCCAACTTGGGGTTTGTTACCGGTGAGGAGCTCGTATGCCATCTTGCCGAGTAGCTTGTGAAGATACAAGCGATTTGTTGCATGACAAGCCATCTCAACCGCTTCCGCCCAAAAGTGTTTTGGAGTCTTGTACTCATCAAGCATCGTTCTTCCTATCTCAATAAGAGTCCGGTTCTTCCTCTCAACAACTCCATTTTGTTGAGGTGTGTACATAGCCGAGAACTCGTGTGAAATCCCCTCTTCATCAAGAAAGGTGTCCACATTTGCGTTCTTGAACTCCGTTCCATTGTCACTTCGAACCTTCTTGATCTTCACGTCAAATTGATGTTGGGCCTTCCTAGCGAAGTTTTTGAAGATCTTTTGGACCTGTGATTTATCATCAAGGAAGAACACCCACGTAAATATTGAAAAATCATCGACTATGACTAGACCAGATGAGTTACCACAGAGACTCTTGTAGGCATTGGGACCAAAGAGATCAATGTGAAGTAGCTCGAGCGGCCTTCTCGTGGTCATGATGTTCTTCACGGGGTGACTCCCTCCAACTTGTTTTCCTGCTTGACAAGCACTACAAAGTCTATCCTTGTCAAATATAACATCGTTTACTCCAAGGATATGATCACCTTTAATAAGCTTGCATGCCCAACGTGACCTAGTCGTCTATGCCACAACCAACCTTTTGAGGATTTAGCAACAAAGCAAGTTTTAGGTTGTGCCTTTTTAGAGAAATCGACAATGTAAAGATCACCTCTACGCATACCTAAAGACCATTTTAGATCTCAACGAAATACTGGCAATCTACCTCATAAATAGGCATCATTCAAACGACGAATAACAACAATACGAAGAATGAGCCAAAAGACACGAGCATGACATTTGAATGAACTCACATGTGAATGCACCTTAGCCAAGGCCACCAATTACCCATAAAATCACCAAAGACAATTCGAGGCCGTCATTCAACAACCCGAAACATCTCCTCACCCGGTCAAATCAGTACATCACTCAGGAACCATTCCTCTCCTGACATAATCCCCGAGATGCCCATAAGACCAACATGCCATTGGTCACAAGGATCGAATCACATCATCAGCATCATAATATTCAGTCATCATAGCTTGTGATTCATCGAGGTTCCTAAGAGGAATGCATCAATAACATGCACAAAAGGGGGTCCTTATGAATCTATAGCATTGAGTATAACATTAATGATTCCAAATCTCCTTTAAGCACTAAGATTGGCCAAGTCTCAAAAAACATTCAACCAAACTAGATCACTAGAGGTTCATCTTACTCAAGGCAATAGATTTACGGAGAATTTCATCCAAAATTTTCAAGGAATGGTCGGGAAATCGTTCCTCAAGAAATTTCCATATAGTATAGGCACAATTAAGAGTAGGCAAACTAGCAATCAAATTTTTGGGCAATCCTCTAATGATGAGCTCAATAGTTCTAAGATTGCGAATCATGTCAATATCTTCATCTAGGGTAGGATGCAAAGGATCAATATGAGGTGCACAAGGCTAGCAATATACTTGTTCAAATGATATTGATTGAAAGATTACAACAATCTCATTTTTCCACTCATGAAAATACCTCCATCAAGAATAGGCACCTAGTCTAAACTCCCAAGGTAGACACATCCATACCTCCAATTCGTGTTAAACCAAGGCAAGCAGACCCAAAGCTCTGATACCACTTGTACGATCAAAAGGTATGTCTAGAGGGGGGTGATTAGACACTTAGTGCTAAAGTTGCAATTTTAAACTTTGGTTAAGTGGAGTTTAGCAAGTCAACAACATCACATACAATTCAAGCAAGCATGCAAAGAGTATATAGCAGCGGAAATGTAAAGCATGCAACTTGCAAGAATGTAAAGGGAAGGGTTTGGAGAATTCAAACGCAATTGGAGACACGGATGTTTTTCCCGTGGTTCGGATAGGTGGTGCTATCCTACATCCACGTTGATGGAGACTTCAACCCACGAAGGGTAACGGTTGCGCGAGTCCACACAGGGCTCCACCCAAGGGTAACGGTTGCGCGAGTCCACACAGGGCTCCACCCACGAAGGGTCCACGAAGAAGCAACCACCCACAAAGGGTCCACGAAGAAGCAACCTTGTCTATCCCACCATGGCCATCGCCCACACAGGACTTGCCTCACTAGCGGTAGATCTTCACGAAGTAGGCGATCTCCTTGCCCTTACAAACTCCTTGGTTCAACTCCACAATCTTGTCGGAGGCTCCCAAGTGACACGTAGCCAATCTAGGAGACACCACTCTCCAAGAAGTAACAAATGGTGTGTAGGTAATGAACTCCTTGCTCTTGTGCTTCAAATGATAGTCTCCCCAACACTCAACTCTCTCTCATAGGATTTGGATTGTGGAAAGAAGATTTGAGTGGAAAGCAACTTGGGAAGGCTAGAGATCAAGATTCATATGGTAGGAATGGAAATCTTGGTCTCAACACATGAGTAGGTGGTTCTCTCTCAGAACATATGAGTTGGAATGTGTGTGTTCTGATGGCTCTCTCTCGAATGAAGAGGAGGTGGAGGGGTATATATAGCCTCCACACAAAATCCAACCGTTACACACAGTTTTCCAATCTCGGTGGGACCGAATCAATAAACTCGGTCGGACCGAAAATGTAAACCTAGTGACCGTTAGATTTCGGTGGGACCGACTGGATCAACTCGGTGGGACCGATGTGCTAGGGTTAGGGTAAATCCAAAACTCGGTTTGACCGATTACTCAAACTCGGTGGGACCGATTTGGGTAATAAGTGAAACTGAGATTTGGCCAAGCAAACTCGGTGGAACCGATTGCATATCTCGGTGGGACCGAGAATATTGCAATGGGTAACAGAGAGTTTGCAAGCCCATCTCGGTGAGACCGAGATCCCATCGGTGAGACGAACTGATTAGGGTTTGGCAGTGGCTTATGACAAGTGAAACTCGGTGGCGCCGGATAGGAAGAATCGGTAGGACCGAGTTTGGCTTAGGGTTTAGGTCATATGTGGATATGGGAAAGTAGTTGAGTTTTGGAGCATATCATTAAGCACATGAAGCAAGAGGCTCATTAAGCAACACCTCATCCCTCCTTATAGTATTGGCTTTTCCTAAAGACTCAATGTGATCTTGGATCACTAAATATAAAATGAAGAGTCTTGAGCTTGAAGCTTTACCAATCCTTTCTTTAGCACTTGAAGGAGTTCCCACATACTTAGCATGCCACTCCATTGTTGAACTATGAAACATCAGATCGAAAGTTTAGTCAACAAGAGATATGTTGTCATCAATTATACAAAACCACTAGGACACTGTGCTTCAATCTGCTGTGGGCCATCGGAGGCCTGGATGACGGGGAACTGGTCTTGATTCCCCACCGCTCTAACCAGCTGGAGCATCGTGGGTCTTTACTGCGCGGGAGCAGAGCATGTTGCGACATTCCGCAGCAGGAGGAGCCGGCACTTTGCGCGGCCAAGAGGGACTCTACACATCTGCTCTTGTGCCGCTGGCGCCTGAGAGCGGTGTTCCGCCAGGGCCACCGCCTTGGACATGCGCTCCGGAGGAGAGGCGTCCGGCGCCGCGGAGCTCATTGCTCGTGTGGGCGGCGGTGCGGTGCACGTAGGGAACGACGCCGCAAGAGAGCCCCTGCTCGCGGACGCCTCGCGACAGTGGCCATCTTATGCAGACGTCGCGACGGACGTGCGCAAGAGTTCGTTGCTCGGATGATCCAGCAGCCTCTATGGGCCGGCGCTACGCAGTTGGGAGCGAAGACCAGCTGGGGGACGAGGGAGCGCGTGCGGCCTCGTCTGGCGGCATGGACTCGATCTCGGACGATGCTCTTCTCATCCCTCTTCGCCGGCCGTGGGGTGAGGGCAGTGACTGGGAACGTGTGAGGACGCTCCCAATACGGCTCGCTGGCGACGCGAAGCGCGGCCCGGCGCTCGGCGCGGGCCCGACGAGCGTCAGACATGGGCGATGACGGTCGGAGGAGAACGGGGTGGTGGAAGACGAATTCCGGCGCACCCCTACCTGGCGCGCCAAATGTCGGATTTTCGGGTTCCGGCAGACCCTTGAGGTTCGAACACTGGGGTGCGCGCGGAGATTTCGCCTCCTACCTACCTGCACCCCTCCGCCTCGCTAAGATCTAAGCTAGGAAAGAACAACACAAGAGACACAGGGTTTATACTGGTTCGGGCCACCGTTGTGGTGTAATACCCTACTCCAGTGTGTGGTGTGGTGGATTGCCTCTTGGGCTGATGATGATGAACAAATACAAGGAAGAACAGCCTCGCGAGGGTCTGTTCTTGGCTGGGCGATGAACTGCTGGGAGGAGTTCAGTCACCCTTCTCTCTCTCTCTCCTTCTCTCACCTTGATCTCTCGACCTCCCCTCTACCTGGGGTGGCTGTCCTATTTATAGACCTGGTCCTCTTCCCAAATATCGAGCGAGAAGAGCAACAATGGCGGGCTAATTGAAGGGGGACAGCTATATAGAAACTATCCGACCAAATATCTGCCTGCACAAAGCCCGGTGATGAGACGTCTTGGCTCCACGGGACCTCGTTCTCGTAGCCTCCTGGTTTTTGGTCCGGATACCAAAATGCAATCTTTCCTAAAGCCTCGTACTCTCCGCAGGCGCTTGCCCCCCTGCACGAAAGAGGTAGGGAGGCAACCGCGTGCTGGCTACCCGCTGCGCCCCCTGCGTCATGGCTTGCGTCATCGGGCACCGTCGAGTACTCCTACCTCCGCTCTCCCGGCCAGCACGATGCCTGCGCCTGAGGAAGTCTCCTCGTCGGCCCTCCGCGAGCTCTGCCCCTCGCAGGTCTTGTGTTGGGAAGATGGGCTCCTGGCCCCCTTTGCGCCACGCCCAGGCGGCAAGGCAGCGCAAGTCTTGGACCGTTCTCCAGAAGCCGACGCAGCACTTCAGTTGATCATATTACTCAATCAAGCTGTTAGCACGCCTCAACAAAGGTACCACGATTCAGTCGAACCTATTGTCTCACAATTCACGCACGAGGACCCTGACCAATTGCAAAGCCAACAAGAAGCTATCTGACCGACTCCGACCGACACCTACGCGGGACACGGCCGGCTACCCATTGCGATACACCCCACCCAACCCTCCATCGAGCAGGAGACGGGGCCTCCGGCTATACTATTGAACTACGCAAAACTGGTATAGAGCCGTCAGACAAAAAATCTATTGGTCAAGCGCTGCTCCGAATAGTATGGTGGTACGACATCTAGGCGGGTGAACAGGCAAACCTAGAGAGAACACATTCGATCAAATTCCGAACCGCTCCGCACATCGCCGATAGAGAGCACACCGCACCTTAGCTCACCGAAGTTATGAGCCCCACGCCCCCACCAGTCCCCGAACTGATTACACTTGACACCGATCCATACATGAGACAGACCCCCATTTGACTCGAAGATTTCTTCCATACACATGGCACATTCATCAAATACCCCTCAATATGAAGGACCATCACTCGTGGACAAGACTGGTAAAACAGCCTCCAAGAATCACGGGCAGGGAAGACTGGAGCTGTTAAAAAATCCAAGGTACTATCCGTTAAGAGCTAATGACTTATCACGGTAGCAGCACCGCACCGGAAGCTTATTAGAATTGAATAATATCATCGTGCGAACCCTCGCGCCTAAACACAGTCAGTACGTATGCTCGCGACGATCTCGCAAAGACAAGCGAATCCCAGGAGCTACATATACCCGTTTTGCCGGGAGAAAATAGCTGGCGACTGTAGATACAAAGCATGGCGATCGCCTGCACCTCGAAGCCAGGGATGGCAATAGCAAGCCACAACACAACCAGCACAAGCGTCGAAGCAAAAACCAAGATATGGAAGACACGACGGTTAACGTCAGATTCAGTGGCTCTAAACCCGGTCAGCGAAAGAAGCCATTCAAAGGAAACTGAGATGGTCCATCTAGTTTGGACAGAATACTCGATCGACCTTGCCAGAAGGCACCCCCGATAAGCCTGCCAATCATACCAACCAAAATTGTTGGGTCTTTAAACAGGCCGGCAAGCTCAACGCCGAACACAAGGGGAAAGGGCCACCCAGCAAGGACGGCCATGAAGAGCCTCGCCCACAGAACACAGGGGGACAGAAGAAATTTCCCCCCGAGGTCAAAACGGTGAACATGATCTACATCACTCACATCCCTAAACGGGAGCGCAAGCGCGCATTAAGGGACGTCTACACCATAGAGCCAGTCGCCCCAAAATTTTACCCTTGGTCAGCTTGTCCGATCACTTTCGATCGCAAAGACCATCCGACCAGTATTCGTCATGGAGGATCGGCCGCATTGGTTCTCGATCCAATTATCGACGGATCCACCTCACGCGAGTCCTTATGGACGGCGGCAGCAATCTCAATCTGCTTTATCAGGACACCGTCCATAAAATGGGCATTGATCCATCAAGAATCAAGCCCACTAAAACCACCTTTAAAGGGGTAATACCCGGTGTAGAGGCCTGTTGCACAGGATCCATAACGCTAGAAGTCATCTTCGGCTCACCAGATAACTTCCGGAGCGAAGACCTGATCTTCAACATTGTACCGTTCCGAAGTGGCTATCACGCACTACTCGGACGAACCGCTTTTGCCTGTTTCAATGCAGTCCCGAGCTATGCTTATCTCAATCTTAAGATGCCTGGACCACGTGGCGTTATAACAGTCAATGGAAACATGGAGCACTCCCTCCGTACGGAGGAGCATACTGCGGCCCTCGCGGCCGAGGTGCAGGGTGGCCTCGCTAAGCCGAAAACCACACTGGCAGTCAAGCCCCTGGACATTGTTAAACGAGTCCGGTCTACCCTGCAGAACGACAATCCGGCTCATCTGGAGCTAGATTAGCAATTCGTCCTCCGCCAATGCCCTAGCCTGATAGTGGCATACGTACCACGCATACATAACTACACGTTAAAAATACCATGGGCAGGGACGGAGGCATGCTAAACATAGGGTCCATGATATGGCTTGACCCTATTTGGACCAACATATTACTCCACCTTTTTCTTCTTGTTTTTACTTTTTTAGGTTCTTTACAACCCACATATATTTCTAGAGCTAACAAGGGCCCCCTTCTAGGCCCCTTATACATACTCGATTTTTGATCCTCTCAAAGGATCCTACACCAAGGTAAAAAGCGGCTGATAACCCGCAAGTATAGGGGATCAATTGTAGGCTCTTTCGATAAGTAAGAGTGTCGAACCCAACAAGGAGCTAAAGGTAGAACAAATATTCCTCAAGTTCTATCGACCACCGATACAACTCTACGCATGCTTAACGTTCGCTTTACCTAGAACAAGTATGAAACTAGAAGTACTTTGTAGGTGTTTTTGGATAGGTTTGCAAGAATATAAAGTGCACGTAAATAAAAAGTAGGGGATGTTTAGGTAAAGAAGCAATAAAGTTAGTATAGCGAGTGTGGAGAAGTCGTGGTAGGAGTTGCGAAATTGCCCCTAAGCAATTGACTACTTTACTAGACCGATAGCAAGTTTTATGTGGGAGAGGCTACTTCTAGCATGTCATCCCTGACTTGGAATTCTATGCACTTATGATTGGAACTATTAGCAAGCATCCGCAACTACTAATGTTCATTAAGGTAAAACCCAACCATAGCATTAAGATATATTGGCCCCCCTTCAATCCCGTATGCATCAATTTCTATGCTAGGTTGAAGCTTCTGTCACTCTTGCCCTCCAATACATAGTCCTATCAACATACAACTAACCCTATGGTGTGATCCACGCGCGCGCTCATATGATGGGCACCAAAGAACAGTAACATAACCACAAGCAAATTAAACCAATCATAGAAATTCATGAACCACCGATAGGACAACGAAAATCTACTCAGACATCATAGGATGGCAACACATCATTGGATAATAATATGAAGCATAAAGCACCATGTTCAAGTAGAGGGTACAGCGGGTTGCGGGAGAGTGGACCACTGTAGATAGAGGGGGAAGGTGATGGATATGTTGGTGAAGATGGCGGAGGTGTTGGTGTAGATAGCGGTGATGATGATGGCCCCCGGCGGCGTTCCGGCGCTACCGGAAGCAAGGGGGAGAGAGCCCCCCTTCTTCCTCTTCTTCCTTGACCTTCTCCCTAGATGGGAGAAGGGTTTCCCCTCTAGTCCATGGTCTCCATGGCGTGGGATGGGCGAGAGCCCCTCCGAGATTGGATCTGTCTCTCTGTCTCTCTCTGTTTCTGTGTTCTAGGATTCTGCCCTTTCACCGTTTCTTATATATCCGGAGATCTGTAACTCCGATTGGGTTGAAACCTTCGCCCAAATTTTTCTCTGAAAATTAGCTTTCTTGCGGCCAAAGAAGAGTAGCAACCGCCTTACGGGGGGCCCACGAGGGTCAGGGGCGCGCCCCCTGCCTCGTGGCCCCCTCGGGCACCATCTCGCGTTGATTCTTCTTCCCATATTTCACAAATATTCCAAAAATATTCTCCGTACGTGTTTACCCCGTTTGGACTCCATTTGATATGGATTTTCTACGAAACAAAAAACATGCAACAAACAGGAACTGGCACTGGGCACTGGATCAATATGTTAGTCCCAAAAATAGTATAAAAAGTTGCCAAAAGTATATGAAAGTTTTAGAATATTGGCATGGAACAATCAAAAATTATATATATGATGGAGACGTATCATCATCCCCAAGCTTAATTCCTGCTCGTCCTCGAGTAGTTAAATGATAAAAAAAGATAATTTTTGATGTGGAATGCTACCTAGCATAATATTCATCATGTAATCTAATCATGGCATGAATATTAAGACACGAGTGATTCAAAGCAATAGTCTATTATTTGACATTAAGAAAAAAATACTTCGAGCATACTAACCAAGCAATTATGTCTTATCAAAATAACATAGACAAAGAAAGCTCATCCCTACAAAATCATATAGTCTGGCTATGCTCCATCTTCACCACACAAAGCATTCAAATCATGCACAACCCCGATGATAAGCCGAGCAATTGGTTCATACTTTTTAACGCACTTCAGCCTTTTCAACCCTCGCAGCACAAGCCATGGAAATAGCACTATGGGTGGAATAGAATATGATGGTGGAGGTTGTGTGGAGAAGACAAAAAGGAGAAAGTCTCACATCGACACGGCTAATCAACGGGCTATGGAGGTGCCCATCAATTGATGTCAATGTGCGGAGTAGGGATTGCCATGCAACGGATGCACTAAGAGCTATAAGTGTATGAAAGCTCAAACTGGAAACTAAGTGGGTGTGCATCCAACTTGCTTGCTCATGAAGACCTTGGGCATTTGAGGAAGCCTATCATCGGAATATACAAGCCAAGTTCTATAATGAAAATTCCCACTAGTATATGAAAGTGATAACTCAAGAGACTCTCTATATGAAGATCATGGTGCTACTCTAAAGCACAAGTGTGGTAAAAGGATAGTAGCATTGCCCCTTCTCTATTTTTCTCTATTTTTTTCTTTTTTATTTTTTTTATTTTTTTGGTTTTGGTGGGCTTCTTTGGCCTCTTTTTTTATTTGGGGTTCTTTGGCCTCTTTTATTTATTTTTACAGTCCGGAGTCTCATCACGACTTGTGGGGGAATCATAGTCTCCATCATCCTTTCCTCACTGGGGCAATGCTCTAATAATGATGATCATCACACTTTTATTTACTTACAACTCAATATTACAACCCGATACTAGAACAAAGATATGACTCTATATGAATGCATCCGCAGTGTACTGGGATGTGCAATGATCTAGCGTAGCAATGACATCAAGAAATGGACAAGCCATGAAAACATCATGCTAGCTATCTTACGATCAAGCAAAGCAATATGACAATAAATGCTCAAGTCATGTATATGATGATGATGGAAGTTGCATGTCAATATATCTCGGAATGGCTATGGAAATGCCATGATAGGTAGGTATGGTGGCTGTTTTGAGGAAGATATAAGGAGGTTTATGTGTGATAGAGCGTATCATATCACGGGGTTTGGATGCACCGGCGAAGTTTGCACCAACTCTCGAGGTGAGAAAGGGCAATGCACGGTACCGAAGAGGCTAGCAATGATGGAAGGGTGAGAGTGCGTATAATCCATGGACTCACATTAGTCATAAAGAACTCATATACTTATTGCAAAAGTTTATTATCCCTCGAAGCAAAGTACTACTACGCATGCCCCTAGGGGGATAGATTGGTAGGAAAAGACCATCGCTCATCCCCGACCGCCACTCATAAGGAAGACAATCAATAAAACCTCATGCTCCAACTTCGTTACATAACGGTTCACCATACGTGCATGCTACGGGACTTGCAAATCTCAACACAAGTATTTATCAATTTCACAATTACTCAACTAGCATGACTCTAATATCACCACCTTTATATCTCAAAACTATTGCAAGGAATCAAACATATCATATTCAGTGATCTACAAGTTTTATGTAGGATTTTATGACTAACCATGTGAATGACCAATTCCGGACATCTCTCTAAATAGATATAAGTGAAGCAAGAGAGTTTAATTCTTTCTAAAAAAGATATGCCCACGCTCTAACAAATATAAGTGAAGCAAAAGAGCACTCTACAAATGGCGGTTTTCTATGTGAAGAGAAACAGGCAATCCAAACTTCAAATGATAAGTGAAGCACATGAAGCATTCTATAAAGCCGGACTCAAAAGATATAAGTGAAGTTCAATGAGCATTATATAAATAAACTAAGGACTATATCATACCAGCATGGTGAATAAAAGAAAAGTCAAAACTAAATGCAAAAGACGCTCCAAGATTGCACATATCGCATGAACGAAACGAATCTGAAAACATACCGATACTTTTTGAAGAAAGATGGATGCCTTCCGGGGCATCCCCATGCTTAGACGCTTGAGTCTCCTTGAATATTTACTTGGGGTGCCTTGGGCATCCCCAAGCTTGAGCTCTTGTCTCTCCTCCTTATCCTCACATCGAGACATCCTCGATCTTCGAACACTTCATCCACACAAAACTCAACAGAAAGCTCGGTAAGATCCCTTAGTATAATAAAGCAAATCACTACTCTAAGTACTGTTGCAAACCAACTCATATTTTGTTTTTGCATTATAGCTACTGTAATATAACTTTTCCATGGCTTAATGCACTGATAGGAATCGATAGTTTCATCAAAACAAGCAAACTATGCATCAAAAACAGAATCTGTCTTAAACAGGACACTCTGTAGTAATCTGAACATTCACCATACTTCTGGTACTCCAAAAATTCTACCAAAATTAGTAAAAATAAAAAATTTGTATATAAAGACACTTCAAAAAGTTTCAGAACCGTTTGACGTTGCAGTAAAAAATGTAAAATCGCGCACTACAGACAAAGTTTATGTCCTGCACCGTACAAACCAACAAGCATCTAAAACATCCTAAAGGCAAATCTTGGACCATTATTTTTATTTTTAAACCTTATAAAAGCACACAACAAAAATAAATGACTCTATAAGACTTCCGGGTTGTCTCCCTGTCAGAGCTTTCTTTAAAGCCATTAAGCTAGTCATATAGTGCTCAAGTAATGGATCCACCTGGATCCCAAGGTATATCAATGCCAATTTTAATTAAAAATGATTTGTGATTTAGTAGTGAGCACAAAGCAACATATATCAAGCAACAACGAAGTCTAACTCTCTTCCTATGCATCAGCATGTCATAAAAGAACAATTCATGCACACATAGTAAAGGCCAATGCATAGTATAAACAGTTTCTTGCAATTTTTTCGTGTTGGAAACATAAAGAGGCGAAGATGTAGTTCCTCTCTCATAATAATTGCAAGTAGGGGCAGCAAGCACATGCATATTATATCTATCAAAATCATCATGTGTAATAATAAAACGCAACCCATCAATATAATCCTTAATAAGGGTAAACTTCTCCGATATAGTGTAGTTGGGAGAATTCAAAAAGATAATAGGACTATCATGCGTGGGTGCAATAGCAACAATTTCATGTTTAACATAAGGAACTATATAAAGTTCATCTCCATAAGCATAATTCATATTGGCATCTTGGCCACAAGCATAGCAAGCATCATCAAAAAGGGATATTTCAAAAGAATCAACGGGGTCATAACAATCATCATAGCATTCATCCTTCGATGAGCATGAAGGGACATTAAACAATGTATGAGTTGAAGAGTTACTCTCATTAGAAGGTGGGCACGGGTGATCAATCCGCTCTTCCTCCTTTGTTCTTCGCTCTCCTCATCATCTTTTTCATCCAATGAGCTCACAGTTTCATCAATTCCTTCTTCCATAGACTCCTGCAAAATATTAATCTCTTCTTGGACAGCAGAGACTCTCTCAATAAAATCATCAATATCAGAATTGAATTCATAATTCTCATAGAAATATTTAAGGATAGCTAAATTTTCAGGTCTATAAACTAAATCATCAAAATTTTCACACTCTTTAAACAAAGGTTCAATTTCATAAGCACCCATAAAAGCAAAAAATTCTTCTGTTTGCTCCACATCATAGTAATCATATATACCATTAGCATAAGATTCCACGGTTTTATCATCATTAAATTTGCATGAAAAGGGAAGGTGTGGAGCCTTCATCCTAGAGCAACAAGTATAGTCATATGTCAAGCATAATTCCCGAGCATACCAATGCAACATATGAATTTGATCCCATAATAGTTTCCCTTTTTGAGTCACGTGATAATCCCTAAAGTATTCACGTTGATCCAACGTGCCTCCCATTACATAATTGAATGGGGTTTTCTCGGGATTATCAAAGTAGTACATGATATTTTCACATAACCAGCATCGAGGGTTTTAGGAGGTTCCCCGTCTCCATGAGTAGCAGGTACACCTAATTTTTTTGGTATTTTGTGCTCCATATCCATAACTAAAGATAGAGAACAACTTAGAACATCAAATAAAAATTACTTAGTGATAAAGCAAACAAGCACACACGAGAATATTCATCCCATGCTATTGCTCCCCGGCAACGGCGCCAGAAAAAGGTCTTGATAAACTGCAAGTATAGGGGATTAATTGTAGCCTCTTTCGATAAGTAAGATTGTCGAACCCAACCAGGAGCTAAAGGTAGAACAAATATTCCCTCAAGTTCTATCGACCACCAATACAACTCTACGCACGCTTAACGTTCGCTTTACCTAGAACAAGTATGAAACTGGAAGTACTTTGTAGGTGTTTTTGGATAGGCTTGCAAGAATATAAAGTGCATGTAAATAAAAAGTAGGGGCTGTTTAGGTAAAGAAGCAATAAAGTTAGTATAGCGAGTGTGGAAAAGTGGTGGTAGGAGTTGCGAAATTGCCCCTAAGCAATTGACTACTTTACTAGACCGATAGCAAGTTTTATGTGGGAGAGGCCACTGCTAGCATCTCATCCCTGACATGGAATTCTATGCACTTATGATTGGAACTATTAGCAAGCATCCGCAACTACTAATGTTCATTAAGGTAAAACCCAACCATAGCATTAAGATATATTGGTCCCCCTTCAATCCCGTATGCATCAATTTCTATGCTAGGTTGAAGCTTCTGTCACTCTTGCCCTCCAATACATAGTCCTATCAACATACAACTAACCCTATGGTGTGATCCACGCGCGCGCTCATATGATGGGCACCAAAGGATAGCAACATAACCACAAGCAAATTAAACCAATCATAGAAATTCATCAACCACTGATAGGACAACGAAAATCTACTCAGACATCATAGGATGGCAACACATCATTGGATAATAATATGAAGCATAAAGCACCATGTTCAAGTAGAGGGTATAGTGGGTTGCGGGAGAGTGGACCGATGTAGATAGAGAGGGGAAGGTGATGGAGATGTAGGTGAAGATGGCGGAGGTGTTGGTGTAGATAGCGGTGATGGTGATGGCCCCCGGCGGCGTTCTGGTGCCACCGGAAGCAAGGGGGAGAGAGCCCCCTTCTTCTTCTTCTTCTTCCTTGACCTTCTCCCTAGATGGGAGAAGGGTTTCCCCTCTGGTCCATGGTCTCCATGGCATGGGAGGGACGAGAGCGCCTCCGAGATTGGATATGTCTTTCTGTCTCTCTCTGTTTCTGCGTTCTAGGATTCTGCCCTTTCATCGTTTCCTATATATCCGAGATCCGTAACTCCGATTGGATTGAAACCTTCGCCCAGATTTTTCTCCGAAAATTAGCGTTCTTGTGGCCAAAGAAGAGCAGCAACCACCTTACGGGGGCCCCACAAGGGTCAAGGGCGCGCCTAGGGGGCAGGCGCGCCCCCCTGCCTCATGGCCCCCTCGGGCACAATCTCGCGTTTATTCTTCTTCCCATATTTAACAAATATTCCCAAAATATTCTCCGTCCGTTTTTTCCTGTTTGGACTCCGTTTGATATGGATTTTCTGCGAAACAGAAAACATGCAACAAACAGGAACTGGCACTGGGCACTGGATCAATATGTTATTCCCAAAAATAGTATAAAAAGTTGCCAAAAGTATATGAAAGTTGTAGAATATTGGCATGGAACAGTCAAAAATTATAGATACGATGGAGACGTATCAGCGGCGCAGATGTGCGACAGAATGTCCAAAGGATCTTCTAGATCATCTTTTCAAATTTAGGACCTGTATACAACTTTCCCTTGTTCTTGGCATGTAAAATAGCCATGATGCTTATTGCATCTTCTCTAAAAAATATGTTTTGATGTACCAATCAGATTATAACGGAAACAGTTTCGCCCAGCCTTGTTTGGTATTGGCCTTTTTCTATTTTCCCACTTTATGTTCAAATTGGCATATACACCTTGGTACGACTTAAATCGCCAGTGGCTCTATTCAAGCCATATACATATCTTCAACAATAGAAATTCCGAACACTCTCAGGGTATACTTCGGTGTCCCGAATACTACATTATATGCATCGGCTCCGAATCACGTCTTTGGTCAATAGTTGGGTCGCCCGGCTCCTGTGCTTGCTACCTTACGTTCCATTTTTGTCTAAGGTAGTAAAGGGAGAACTACTGCGATTGTGTTTCCGGCTGGCCCGGTCAAGCACCTCGGTAGAGAAAGCCAAAAACTGACTGTCGTGATGCGGCGAGAGCTGGTCCGCAATTCGGTGACTTATTAAATCTCTAGTGATTTCTTCGTATTACACGAAGGTTTGGCTTTGTTCAGATACACGTCTAAAGGCATCTAAGTTCGATAGCTACATACGCACCAGGGGCTATCTTACAACCCCATTGTCAAACTCCTATGGCTAAGTGAGAGTGGTAAAGCAACATAGTTTGATTGCCTCGCTCGCCGCACTAACACCTCCTTTACGGACCAAGATGTTGGGTCAAGAGTGATTATGTGCTATCTCGAGCACCCCCGTACTAGTTATGTGGGGGCTGAAGCCGACGACTGGCAAACTCTCAAAGATATAAACAGCCCCACAAGAGGAGAAGTAATTCAAGATAACAGGCACACATATATTACAAAAGCCTCAGTTTATGATAAAATGCTTGGGTGGCTCGGATACATTTACTCGAACATAATATCCTTCGAGCATTGACCCTCTATCAAACGTCCACCCTCAAGGACATCATCGAAGTAGCGCTCTGGCATGTGGTGGACCTTGTCTCCAGGCGGACCTTCAACGGCTATGCTGGCGGCCTTCGTCTTTGCCCGGTGCATCTTGACACGTGCAAAGGCCATCCGTGCGCCCTCAATGCATGTCGAGCGTTTTACTACCTCTATTCGGGGCAAGACGTCGCCGTGTCGGTTGACCAGGCCAAAGTAGCTGTTCAGAATGGATCCGGCTAGCCACAGCCGGACTATGATGTCCTTCATGGCCAAACGGACATCCTATGCAGCTTTGCGAGATGCATCATCTGATTATTCAGCAGCGCTGGCCGCTCTGGTGCCAAGTACTGCGACCATAAGAACTTCTCCGTCGCGTTCCCTTCTTGGGCCTGAAAATACTCGACGGCATCGGCAGCACTCCTTGGGAGATCTGCAAAAGCGTCTAGAGCACTCCACAGTCGATTTAGCAAAGCATATCTCTGACTGCCAAATATACTCTGTAAAAGAAAAGGCTTACCAACCGCTATCTGTCCGGCTTGCTTGATCTCCTCGCGAGCCGCCCAGGACTAGGACCGAGCCTGCTTCGCAGCTTGAAGAGCCTTGGTGAGCTCGACCACTTGGGCCTTGTTGATCTCCTCCAAGGACTCACACTTGGTGGCGGCTTCCTGGAGCGCCTGCTCTACTTCGGTCACCCTCGCCTCATACTGAAGGCGGGCGACCTTTTCGGCCTCTACATCCGTAGCCGCTTTCTCTGTGGCTACTTTGCTTCCCCCGCATCCTCCTTGGCTTCGGCAAGGGCATTCTTGAGGGCCTCGACCTCGGTCGCATTGCCTACAACCATTTACATTGTGGCGCATGAGCTTAAACTCTGAGTTTTCGTTATAATTTAGGCTTGTAAAGGGGTCTCTTTAAAAAAGAAAAAGCATACCCTGGGCCTCACCGAACCGCTTGTTGATACAGTCGATCTCATTGTCAGCCAGCTTCAGTTTTCGTTGGAGTTCGGATACTTAAGCATCCTTAGCTGAAGCCGCCAACAGTGAAGCCTGTTTATCAAAATAGATGAATGCATTATCTCTCCGTCGACTATTTGATCCTCTATCCGGCTCTTTTTTCCAAAGACCCAAATAGAGTCTTAGGGGCTACTATCTATATACAGGCATACCCTTCCAATACGAAAAGCGAATAAAGCATGTTATATCACTTACCACAAAACCTGTTAACAGGCTATTCAATGCATCGTTTAGACCGCTTTTAGTGGACTGAACCTTCTCAACCACCGCACCCATCAGGGTATGATGCTCTTCCATGACGGAAGCATGTTGAAGTGCTTCCCTCAACATATCCAGCGCCTCTTAATTGATAGAGGTCGCCGGTGGAGTCGACACTCCCCCTTCCCTTGAAGGGGGCTGCTCACTCGACTCCGGAGCCACGTGGGTCTCCGAAGTGGTATTCGGCTAGGGGCCGGACTGATCCAAGCCCCCGTCGTCAGTTTCCATGGGGGCAGTGTCCCTCATGTTTTCGGCAGCCGAGGCATCACCCTCTAGCGCCGCTTCAGCGGCCTTCCGCACCTCCCCCTGGCCTGGAGAAGTCCTTTAGGACAACACCTCGGTGTCATCCGCGGCTCGCGGCGGAGAGGCTCGCGGAGGCGTTTCGCTCTCCATCATCTCCGGCACCAACGAGTTTACCGAAGACGACAATTGTTAGGGGAGATCATAGGCAAGACTGAAAATACGTAAATAAAATGTTATCCTACGATCTGTAAGAAGGCCAGATGTATGTATAGTATCTTTAAATACTTACGACTCAATCGGGGGCTTCGGCCTGAGGCGCCGCTCAGGGATGACTTCGTTGTCCGAATCTGAATCATCCAAAAGGGAAATCTTCCCCTTCTTAGGCGCCTCCGCTTCTAGGTCTGCGGCCACCACCCTTTTCTTCTCTCCCTTGAGGGTAGAATTGCTCTCCTCCTCTTCCTCTTCATCTTCGTCTCCCTCATGGGAGGAGAGAACCTCGGTGTCTTCGGACACGATGTCTGAAGTACCTTTATGGCAGAGGCCACTTCTGGCCTCCTTGCCCTTCTTCTTGGCCTTCTTCTCCAGCGCCTGGTATGGCGCCTGAACCAGCATCTTCGTTAGCAGAGGGATAGCTGGGTCTTCGGGCAGCGGAGCCGAACACTTGATCCGCTCCGCTTTCTTCGTCCAGGCCTGAAGGAGAAAAGGAAGTATTAGCATACTCCTCAAATCTACAAGTAGAGGTTATGTTTGGAAATCTGAAA